>NW_018024042.1:2789-4398 GCF_002006095.1 Pseudomyrmex gracilis | reverse complement strand
CCTAACTGATCTAGAATATCCACGATATTAGGCAATGGATAAGCATCTCCGATTGTTTTTTCATTCAATGTGCGAAAATCTAACACCATCCTCCAACGTTTATTTCCCTGCGAATCTTCTTTTTTAGGCACTATCCATATGGGCGTGTTATACGGTGATTGTGATGGTTTTACTATTTTTCCGTTTAATAATTCTTCTACTTGTTTGTTTATCTCGTCTTTATGAAGTTGAGGAAATCGATACTGACGAGTATTTATTGGTTGTTCGTCTACAGTTTTTATGCTATGTTGAAGCACGTGAGTCGCGGTTAACGGTTCTCCTGGAATATGAAACCTATCTTGACTATCTTTAATTAAATTTATAACATTATTCCTTTCTTGGTTATTTAAATGGTCAACTCGTAATAATTCTATGATTCTTGAGAATCTATCGGAGTTTTCAAACGAGTTTTCTTTAGTCGTTACTAAGCATTTTCCTATTCCGTAATTCGAGAAGGCTTCTTTGTTAGAAGGCGAGTTGGCGTTACAAGTGGCTTTTTGCTGATTTTCTTTAGATTCTTCCATTTTATATTTAGATTTTCTATGTCTCATGAATTTATCGATAATTTCTTCCGATTTAATTCGGGCAGATTCTATCGCTTTAGGAGAAGGTTTAACATAGATTTTATTTTGCAAAAATTTTTTAGAAGTATTAGATTCAAATTGNTTTAATTTTTCAATGAGTTCCTCAGCAGTGACTAAATCGTTCTCTTTATTACTTTGTTTATTAAATTCTTTTATCCCGACCCTTGGAAATTTTATATCTTTTAGGGAGGTAAAACTTCTCCCTTTTTGATTTTTATCAAAGGAGGTCGAATTGCGTAGTGAAGTTTGGTCATTTACTTCCTCGCAATCGACGGATTCAAAGAATTCAGGAGAAGCTTGGATACTTCCTTCTCCATGGATTTTTACAGGATCGTGAGGGCCTTCTTCCTCGCAGGTTACAGGATTACTTACAGGTGAGATTTGGTTACTTCCCCCACCAAAGATTTTGGAAGAGATAGGACTATGTTCCTCCTCAAGGATTTCAGGATTACTGCTAATTTTACTTGACTCATAATTTTCTTTAAAATCATTTTTTATACTTTGATTTTCTTTATCATTTTTTCTTTTATTTTTATCTTTCTTGTTAGGCAGACTTAAAAATTCCTTATGTTTGTTTTTAATAAGATTGCCGCCACACAAAATATTTTGGCTGTTGCGGCGTAAACACTCGTAAGCGCGGGTCTCGTTCGGTGCAACATAAGAGGGCTCACGCGTGTCTGAGTCACACTCGGAGTCTGTGTCGCACGGATTTAATAGTTCACTCAAGGGTTTAAGACGCAAGGTCGGCACTCGGACTTCGACCTCGTCGTCGCGTGTGCTTATGACATTTAAATAGGCCTTTCCAGACACATTCTTTACTATAGTATCTCCCAAATAAATACCATGTGCCAGCTTTAATTTTGGCAAATACCCGACGTTAACCTCGGGATTTTCTATTCTAACATAAAACAGAGATTCTGCCCGTGGCGGTACTACTACAGTTTCTTGAGAAGAAAAAGGTATTTTAACTCCAGAAATGTCTAAAT
>NW_018024042.1:0-2239 GCF_002006095.1 Pseudomyrmex gracilis | reverse complement strand
TAATTATTGCAAATTTGACAAACTACTCTAGGCTGACGCGATTGTTCGCGTTGTTCGTTCTGTTTTTTCCAACAATTGGTAGCTGAATGACCGGTTCTATCGCACCATTGGCAAACCACAGATGGTTTACTATTACTTTGCCTCGAGCTCTTATTTGACGGACCATCTTTTGCATTATGACCTGCTCTCGAACACAACTGACAAACAACGCGGGTTTCTTGTACAACGTTTATATTTTGACGCGCTCGCGGTTCTCGGAGACGATATTTTTCAGCACTATGACCTGGTTTTTTGCAAATTTGACAAACTAAAATCTCAGGCCCTAAATCAACGCGTTTATCTTGGGAAAATAGCCCGAGTTTTCGTCAGCTTCCTGCTGCATGACTCTCCTTATAGCAAATCTGGCAAATTTCTTGTTTACTATCAGAAATTTTTGCTTTATTAACGCTCGAGTTTCCGTGATTGCCTTGCCGTATGTCGCTTATTGTCTGCAACTTTCTTTCTATTCGTAGTGCATTGGCCACCGTTTCGTGAACATCCAGGTTTTGAGAAATCCTCTGTTCGATTTCTGGCTTCAACCCCCGTATGAAACATTTGCACATGTCTTTTTCTAACTCCGCCTTCACACTTTGACTATGCAACCCTTCGTTAGTACCCTGATATGCTTCTAATATCTGCTTTCCCAGTGATTTTATTCTATTCGCGTAAGTAATCACGTCTTCTGATAAACGCAACTCAGCTCTCCTTGTAATTGATACATGCTTTTAGGAGAGCCATACACTCGTTTTAGAAATTTTGTTAGTTGCGCGATATTGTCGAAGTTTTCGTCTTGTATAGTGCGACGAGCTTCACCTACTATACGAGTTTTTATAACTTTTGTAAACTGACTCTCGATTTCCTTTGGAAGCATGGATTTTGCTTTCTCGCACCCTTCAATGAAATAATTAATTGGAATGTTTGTTCCATCAAAGAAGGGCACGGCCTCCACTGCGTATTTGAGAGTGGCAAAAGGATTAGATGCTAGATGAGTCATGATTTCGAACTTTGTACTATCTAAATCTCGCGAAACGCTATTACCGGGTATTATCAATGTATTATTTTCTAATTCACCAACAAAAGAAACAGAAGGACTAACGACAGTTCCGTCAATGACTGTGTCACTGAATCTTGATATTCTTGCTACCGGAGAAGTGAATGGATTGATTATGGTTTCGTCAGGATCGACACGCAAAGGATTTATCGATGGTTCTGGCGTAGAAGTGGCTATTGGCCTTGACACTTTTCGTTGAGTTTTTGACTCAATGGCAGCTTTATAAGCTTTATTTATCTCATCTTTATCCGACATGGACCTCGTCCTCATTTCCTGTATCTCTCCGATCGCACTTTGAATCCCGGACGAGCCCCCAAAATTTCTAAGTGCTGTTACGTCCTGACCTACGGTTACGATCGGGTCCTAACGGAGGAACGCAACGTGACACACGACACTTTTGTGTATTATATCACGGCACACTGACCTAATGAAATAAGGCAAGCATGCGAGTTGAGCGAGACTGTTCAACGACGTAGTCAAGTCAACGGACTTCCCGATATTACTTGTCTAACGTCTTCTCACTCGTCGGTCCTCTTTTAGGTCTTAGAAACAAATCTAATTTACCTGGGACAGGATCTGGTGATCACGTGATGAGATTACAGGAATGAGTTTTCAGGATAGATGTTCAAAAGTTTATTTAATTAGTTAAAGCCTTCATTCTTATGAGCATACACCGAAAAAATTATATTCTTGTAAGTAGAAGATTTTATACTTAAAAAATCTTCTTAAAGATTTTAGATGGTATTCTTCTAAAATTAAGAATATATTCTTATTTTAAGAATATAGTCTTTTTCGATAGTGAGATATATATGTTTTTCTATAGAGGCTTTTTGTGCACAGCGCGTCAGGAATTCGAAGAGTAGGCGCGGGGATCGGAGGGCAAGCGGGCCATACGATTCGTACGGCGCTTATTGGCGAGCAACCGCTCCGCTTGCCCTCCCGCGTCCTGCGATCCTGCGTCTACTCTTCGAATTCTTGACGCGCTGTGTGCAAATTCGTGCGAGTTGCATTACACCAGCGATAACGTACGGTGAAAGTAAAAGTTCTAGTGTGCAGTTATTATATACTTGTGAATCGTTCCTGGATATTTTATGGATATTTTACAATGGATATTTTACAATGGTTGGAGAATGAAGAGTTGAATGACCT
>NW_018024041.1:3187-8408 GCF_002006095.1 Pseudomyrmex gracilis | reverse complement strand
CAATGACCAGGAGAGCCTTCACTCCCCCGAACTGCGAACTTTGACTCTCTCCAGTATTAGGGAAGAGAATCCCTTCCCTCTGCGTAAGAATCCGGGACTAGANCCGGATCCTTCTCCGGGCCAAAGGCTGGCCCTGACGCAGGCGCTCCGCGTCTTCCTTGACTTGCATCACCTTCTCGCAAAAAATCAAGAAGGTGCGCCATTTCTCCGTATCTCTTACCGCCTGCTGAAAAACAGACGGAAGAGATATGTCAGGGCCAAAGGCCTCGTACAAAACCGCCCTCTCCTCAACCCACGTGGCGCACTCCTCCAGAGTGTGAGCCGCAGTGTCGACCGCAACTCCGCAGTGCTCACACTCCGGGGTGCCCACGCTACCCACTCGGTACAAATGTGTACCAAACACACCGTGCCCGGTTACCACCTGTGTCGACCTGAAAGTCATCTACAAGTGCGGGCACGCCATCCAATCTTGAAGAACTGGCCCCACCGCTTCCCGGACTCTCCGTCCCGGAAGGGAAGGGTCCTCCAGATCCTCCACCAGGCGTTGACGCCACCGCGCCAGTGTTCTGTCGCGGGCCGCCGACCGCGCTTGCCGGAGGTTCTCCGGGTTTAAGTCTCGGCCGGCAGCGCGCGCCCGAGCCAGGGCTGCCCGCCTGGCAGCGAACACCTCCGCGAACTCAGCTGCCAGCAAGTCCACCGGCGGAATCCGCGCCAGGACACGCACGGACTCCAGGGCCGCCGAGCACTAAGCCCGTACCACCCGGCCCCCAACAAGGCGCTAAACTCTTGCCAACGGGACAGCCGCACGGCCTACCCCGATCTCCCGATGCCACACCGGGGCCACATACATCGCGACAGAATGCACGACACTGGAATACAGCTTACGCACACTCTGCCGCGGCCCCCCGAGGTTCGGGAGGAGCCTGCTTAGCGCCCAGGCCACCCCGCTGGCCTTGCGGGCCACATACTCGAAGTGGGCCCTGAAGTTCCACCGATTATCTACCTGCAGACCCAGGTATTTCATGTTGGGTTGGGATACGACATGTGTCGCCCCAACCCACACGGTCACAGGACCGCCCCTACGACGACGGGGAGGGCGAAAGATAACCGCCTCCGTCTTGGCCGGTGCAAGGGCCAACCCCAGCTGTCTCATGCGGCGGGATACTTAGGCCACCGCCAGGGAAGCCCTCTCTACCGCAACCCGCTCGTCGTGTCCACCCGACAGCACGAGGGTGTCGTCGGCGTAACACACGAGCGAGCACCCTGGCGGGAGCCGAGCCCGAAGGACGGAGTCAAACCCTACGTTCCACAGGAGTGGACCCAAGACGGATCCCTGAGGGACGCCGCACGTGACGCGGTGGGTCCTGACGTGCCTATCCGCGCACGGAAATACGACGCACCGATTAGACAAGTATTAGTCCAACACCGCTCTGAGGTTCGGTGGAAATCCCCAGAAGTCCCCCGCTTCAAAAATACTACCCCAGGAGAGGGCGTTAAATGCGTTTTGCACGTCTAAGCTGACGGCAACGCAAACGCTTTTTTTCCGGGTAAATCCTTCCGCCACAGAGCGGAAGCAGAGGACGCTTCCTCGATGCGTCGGGCCAAGACTTGTTCAAACAATTTCCCGAGCTCATCCAACAGGCAGATAGGCCTGAAGAACGGCGGGCCTCCCCCGGGAGCGGCCAACTCTACCTTCTTCCTGTCCAAAATACCTCTCCAGTCTCTCCATCATACTTCTCATCTCATCTTTTCTCTCCGCCACCAACACCATGTTGTCCGCATATGCCAACGTAAATACCTTTCTCTCTTCTATCTTCACCCCTCCCCACTTNACTCTTTCCATTTATTNCTCCAAATCCGCCAACAAAATGTTGAACAGCATGGGGCTGAGCGGACACCCCTGTCTCACCCCTCTCGCCGTCCAAAAACATTCACCTTCCCTCTCTCCTACTTTTACTCTGCACTTCGTCTCTCTTAAAACTTTCTCTACTCTCTTTACTATCCCCCCTCTCACTCCTCTTTCTTTCATTGCTTCTACCAATCTGTCTCTGTCCACGGAGTCGAACGCTGCTTTCAGGTCCACAAACATTGCCACCACTTTTCCCCCTTTCCTCTCTATCTGCCTGTTAATTAGATACTTTAAGACATATATGTTATCTATCGTCCCTATAGTCTTCCTAAAACCCGACTGATTTTGCGGTATTATTCTCTTCTCTTCCAGTTCTTTCTCTCTAACCTTTCTGCCAGTATCATCACATACAGCTTATATAGGGACGCCAGGAGAGTTACTCCTCTATACTCCTCCACTCTTCTCCCTTTTCCCTTCTTGACTATTGGCACGATAATCTCTTCCTTCCATTCCTCCGGCCACCATTCTCCCCTCCACACTCTGTTGCAGAACTCTCCTATCTATTCCTCCATGTCCTTACCTCTATATTTCCAAACTTTTCCTGGGATCCCATCAATTCCACATTCTTTTTCCTTTTAGTTTCTCTATTGTCCTCCTTATTTCTTCTTTGTCAATTTCTTCCTCCACCTCCTCCTCTTCTCCTCTCCCTTCTTCTCCCCCCATTCCTCTCACCACCTTCCTTTCCACTCCTCCCAACAATATCATAAAATAATCCTTCCATTCCTCCATTCTTATTTCCTCATTTACTCTCCTTCTTCCACCTCTCTCTCTATTCACAATTTCCCATACTTTATTCTCCCTTTTCGCCTTCTCAATTTTTCTCTCTCATCTCTCTTTCTCTTCCCTCTTTTTTCTCTTGCACGTTCTTGTGTACTCTCTTCTTCCTTTNCTAAACTTGTCCTCTTCCCCTTTGCCTCTCCTCCACTCNNTTAATATTNTTCTCACCCTCTTCTTCTNCTTCCTGCACTCTTCGTCCCACCATCCTTTCTGTTTCTTCCNCCCCGATTCTCTCTCTCTTTCCTCCTCTACTTCTTTCAATAACCTTTTCACTCATACACCTCCAATTCTCTAACTTACTATTCCATTTCTCTAACCCCCCACATCTTTTGCTTGAATTTCTCTCTTTCTTCTGTATCCCAAATTACCCTCCAAACTTTCTTTTCTCTACTTTTCCTTTCTCTTCTTATTCCTGTCCCCTTCATCCACACCTCTACCGGATAATGATTTGAATCGAACCTGTCTCCTATATCTCCAACCTCTCAATTCTTTCTCTTACTTCCTCCTCCCCTACTACATAATCTATTATCGTGTTTCCCTTACCTCCCGTAAACGTATATTCTCCTTCTTCATCTCCCTTCATACAACCGTTGAATATGCTCCAACCACTCTCCCCAACCCAGTTCAAAAATTTTTTTCCTTCTGCATTTATTATTCTATCTTTCGCTTTCCTTTCTCTGCGTTCTCCATCCTCTCCCTCAAAACCACCTCCTTCCCCATCTACTCTTGCGTTGAAGTCTCCTCTAATTATCAGCTTACTGCTTACTTCCTTCCTGTCTGTCCATCTCTCTAACTTCCTCCTCATACTCTCTACTCCTTCATTCACATATACTCTTATAATTCTCCATCTCTCCTTATCCACGCTTATCTCGCACATCATTGCTCCCTCTATTCCCCCTTCTATTTTAATCTCTCCATCTGCCAAATCTTCTCTTACTCCCATAATCATTCCTCCTTTCGCCCTTCCTTTTTTTCCTTCTCTTATGGCTTTTTGTACCCCCCATTTATACCCCTACAATACTCTCCCCTTCACTTTATCCCACTACTCTTTCTTCAACCATGTCTCACTTAACACTATAACTTCCCATCTTTTTAAGTTCTCCCAAAATTCCTTATTCTTATTTTTTACTCCCGCAACATTCCAAAACATTATCTTCCATCCCTCCCCTTTCCCTCTCCCTTCTTTTTGTATCGCTTTTCTTCTCTCTCTCTCTCCTCCCCCCTCCTCTTCCTTCTTCCCTCTTCCTCATCTCCCCTCTTCCCTCAACCCCTCTAGCACTTCCCCCGTATTCTCCTTTCTCCTCATATCTTTTTTATCTATCAGAATCTTTTCCTCTGCTTCCCATTGCGACCGGAGGCTTCGGGGAGCGGCGTTGACGTCATCCAGATTCTGAACGAATCACTTGACTCAGAGATGGATCGACTATTTGATGCGGCTGTCTCCACGGCGGCGGCGAGGCTCCAGGATTTNGAGCGGCGTCTAGCGGAAAGGAAGGACCTCCAACATCGGCGCTCACCGGAAGAGGAAGTTGGTGNTAGAAAAAAGAGATCAGCATCNACGGGGTGAAGAGTTAGGACAGAAAGTAAAAGCGTGTACAGNGACAATCAGTCCAATCAATAATTTGTTTTGTTTTGAGATTTGCACTGTTTTGCGTTGTGCGTGGAAAGTCTGTTCCGTTTTAGTTCTTTTGCGTTTTTGTTATTTTAAAGTCCAATCAAGAAAATTTTATTTTGGATGGCCCAAATTGAGGGGGTCACCCGTTTAAGGTAACGTTTAAGTAAAAGGCTGTAGTTGTCGTTTGAATCTACTGGGGTGCACTCAGTAGGTTCGCGAGTGTAGAGGAACGTAAGAATTTGCAACAATTGGGGTAGTTAAAGTTGACACCTACCAGGTATGAAGTTGCGGCAAAGTTGTGAATTGTGGCTAAGACTTTGCGTGCGAGTTGTAAACCGTTGTAAGAACCTTCAGCCCTAGTATCAGCGACAATTGGTAAGTTTCAGTTTTGTAGTATAAGGTAGGGTTGCCGTGTATCTACAAAATAAAAGAAATGAATTGTTGACAAGAACACCTGGAAAGTGTTTGGAAGGTCTCCCTGGTTGAAGGAAAGGCACAATTTACAACAATTAGGGTGGTTTAGTATCATACCTGGGTAACCTCCGGTTTCCGTTTGAGAAACAAAGTGTTACTGAAATTTTGTGTGCGCATTTCTGGATGGACCAACATCACATCCTGCAATTTTGGTATACAATTAGGAAGTTTTAGTTTGTAAGTGCGTATTTACCTCAGATGTGCGTATCGGGAGTAAAACCTCAATTGTTGACAGTATTCTTGGGAGGTGTTAGTTGTACCAGTTTAGGATGATCCCCAAAGTTTTATCGACGTTAAGAACTTTTAAGTTTGTACCTGATTAGAGATCATCCTATCTGGAAAGGTAAAAGGCGTGAGTTGTTGAAAAGACTATCTGGAATGGTCATTGTGAAACTAATAGGGACACTTGCGATCAAAATTTTTAACAATTCGGCTAAATTTTGTTT
>NW_018024041.1:1784-2887 GCF_002006095.1 Pseudomyrmex gracilis | reverse complement strand
TCCCAGTCAGTCGATCTTGAGCGCTCGTACCGAGCACACCTTATGTTGTTCGCGTGCGTTGTTACAACGAGTATCTGCTCAACTTTGTATTTTTTACAAGTGCCGATAGCTCGGCTATTAATAAAGTGGCAGTGTCTTACTAAAATTAAAACATTGTTTAATTGACTAATATTCAAGACCGATTTCCTGCGTGTCCGACGGCCGTCGAACTATCTCAAGCGGCGTGCCGACAAAGAACTCTGAGTGACCAACACGGTAAGTCCTTTGTGTTATTCGGGCCGTATTGTGATCCTTCCTGCTTGGCGGTGAAAGTAGGTGGCGACCGGGACAGTTTTTTACAAAATCACCAAGTCCGTCCGGTCACACCATCTCCACCATTTTTTATCTATTTTTATCACTTTATAGCCCACCCACACTTTCCTTCCTTCTTTTATCTCTTTTCTTGCAATTTCTTCTAATCTCCACCTCATCCTCTTTTNTTTCTACGTCCAATCTTCCACTATTCTTTCTTTCCTTCTCTTCAGGTTTTTTTTTCATCACCTCATTTCTTTGCTCTTCGTCCTTCATCTTAACCCACACCGTCTCTATCNTCNCATCTCCTCTTTCTAACTTTCTCACTTCCTCCACCTCTACCTTTGCTCCTATCTTCTCAAAAACCTCTTCCACTGCCTTTTTCCTCTCCCCCTTTTCCCCTACCTCAAGCCCTCTTATTAATAAATTTTTTTTTCTTTCTCTTCTCTCTTTCCATTCCAGTCTTCTTTCCATTTCCTTCATTCTATCTATTACCTCAAGCTTCTTTTTTTCCCCTCCTCTTTTCACCCCATTCCTTGTTTCTCTCTTTTCTCTGTTCCACCACACTTCTACCTCCCCTACTCTCCTTTCCAACTCNCTTATACTCTCTTTCATTTTCTCCTTCTTCTCCCTCCATCTCTTTTCATTCTCTCTCATATCCCTTCTCACTTCCTCCATCTTCTCTTTTATCCTTCTCCCTTGCTTCTATATTTCCTTTATGTCTTTTATCCTTTCCCTCACTTCCATCATCATCTCCCTCATCTCCTCTCTCCACTCCTTACTCTCTGTTTTTAATTCTCCTTTCTCTCTTC
>NW_018024041.1:0-1459 GCF_002006095.1 Pseudomyrmex gracilis | reverse complement strand
TTCTAAACTCCTCCAGCCAATCACCTTTCACCCCTTTCTATTCTGATATACCCCAAACTCCTTATCCCTCTGCCTCTAGTGACTTTTCCTTCTCGTCGACTTTTACCTCTATGCTAATCTTACTCTATGCCTAATCTGTCACCCGCTCTCTAGTCGGTAATTGCGCCGGCCTCCACTCTTCTAACCCTCTTACTTTTCCTCCTCTTCTTTCTCACACTCATTCTCCACACACTCCACACTCTCTTTTCTCTCTCCTCCCTCTAATTCTATCGTATTCTCGATCAAAAATCGCACACTATCACACCACTTCTACACCGTGTCGCGCCGGAAACGGAAGCCAGGGTTCTCTCTACATATTTCCGCGTCATAGACCGGTTATTATTTTTATTTGGTAATTTTATCATTTTAATGTTTGCTTTTGAAAGCATACTGTTGGTTTCATTTATTTCTATTTAGTTATGTTAGTGCCCGGTTCGGCGGTCGTCGCGTGGTCGTGGTCTGCGTGGGACGCTTCTTCGTAGAAGTCGTCGTGGTTAACTTATATTGTATTAGAAAAGACCGCCTTGTCCACGGTTTTTGACGCGTGGTTTTCCGTGGACCGATGGGCAAATGCCGAGGCGGGGACTTGGGGTGTCTGTTTATGGCGGTGGGTCCACGCATGTTTCCCCCCCCCCTGTCCGAAGACTGGCGGAAAAGCCGTAATAGCCCTGAAGGAAGAATTTTCTGGAGGAAAATTTCTTCGCCTGGCCAGCTCAAGATCCTGCGGCAGCAGTCCAGGAGTGAGCGGGAAGACCGGGATCTCCTTTGATCGTCGGGACGACGATCTGGAAGAGGAGGGGGGCAGTGTTGCGCGGCGGACACTTTGTGTCTGTCGCGGGAGCCGTGTGAACAGCGTGCGCTCGGCGCGACTGTTTGTTGCCGGGCAACCGAAGTTGTTGTTAGAGTTGAACCGCGGCCGTGTTGCTGTCACGTTGCGTTCTGTGCGTACCATCTTGTAGTTTATAATTGTTAAAAGCTGTAATAAAGTGCTTTCATTAAGAAGCCGCGTCTCACATTCTCGCGGACGTGTGCGCGAAACGCGGAAAGCGACGTCGGAACGGAACCGCCACCGCGAACGCAACAATATATATATATATATATATATCACTCAAGACAAACAAAAAATAAACGTTTATGATGAATAACTACACTTTACTTTAGAGGTAAAAAAATCCTCAATAAAAAGAATTTGCAATATCTTTTTCAATAATTTTGTTTTTTAGGAAAAAAATGTTTTTTGTACTTATTTGTCAAAAATTTGTAAAGCTCTTTGATACTTGCAGCGGTCATATATTAGAATTATGAAGTCAGAGACGAAAAATATCACCTGAGATGTTTTGCCAATTTGAAACAAAGAGTAGTTTGATGAAATAACATAGATTAGATATAGGTCATAGATTAGATATAGATCTATAGATTA
>NW_018024040.1:0-8602 GCF_002006095.1 Pseudomyrmex gracilis | reverse complement strand
CTTCACACAACGCGGCGATGTGTCGCGCCCTGTGGCAACCAGCAGTTCTTCCTAGAACTGCTGCCTTCCTGCTATCTAACTAGGTCATTGAGCAATGACAGTGATGTCTCATCACATTGCTCAATGGCCTCATCTTAACTACCTTAAGACATAAAAATTGGCTCACAACACGGCGGTGCTTGAAAAGTGAGTTTATCACAATCGCAAGATATCCAGTCAGATTCGGAAAATATTTACACACAGAAAATCGCTTATTTGCGAAACAGTGATTTAACCGGCGATGCTTGAAAAGTGAGTTTTATAGACTCGGAAAAAATATTTACACTGTGAAAAAATCTCTCTCTTACGAAAAAGTGATTTGAACAGTGAGTTTTATCAAGTTTGCAGGATATTGGGAAAAATACTTACATCGCATTAAAGTCGCTTTCTTACGGAAAAGTGATCTTTAATGATCGGCCCTCTTCGCTAGGCCTAATACGGCGCTGTTATTCGCTCGTTCCCCTAAAGCGGATCTAACGGAATAAGTCAGTTTGCCCGGCGGAGAATATGAGATTTCCCTGGAGCGGATCTAGCGGAATGAGCCGGTTTGCCCGGCGGAGAATACAAGATTCCCCTGGAGCAGATTTAGCAAAATGAGCCGGTTTTCCCGGCAGAGAATCAGAGATTCCCCGGCGTGGAGCGGAAGCGGATGCTGGTTTACCCGGCAGAGAATCAGAGATTCCCTGGAGCGGAGCGGAGCGGATGCCGGTTTACCTGGCAGAGAATCAAAGGATTCCCCGGTGAGAATCGGATCGTAGAGTCGCTGTCAATTTGCCCGACCGAGAAGTAGCTTCCCTAGGCTTCTCTGTAGATCCGGAGTTCGGAGCAGATCTGATCTTCTCGGTTTTTGGCCCGGCTTGTATACCCGCAGTTTTCCGCGGGCGGGGTTAACAAGATGCGCGGAAAACACTTGTTTGTTTGTTACGCTGATTTTGTTTTGTGGCGCGGCGGGGCGCGTACGGTATCAGGTGGCATTTGTAGGCGCGGGAAAACGCGTGTGGTGCGGGCGGGGCGCAGGCCGCTTGTAGACGCAGGGAAACGCGCGGTGCGGGCGGCGCGCATGCTGCTTGTAGACGCGGGGAGCGCGCAGTGCGGGCTGCGCGCAGGCCGCTTGTTGGCGCGGGGAGCGCGAAGTGAAGGCGGCGCGCAGGCCGTTTGTTGGCGCGGAGAGCGCGCACTGAGGGCGGCACGCAGGCCGCTTGCAAAGGGCAACAATCCGCGTTTATTTGCGGAGTGGGGGTAAGGTCTACGTAGAAAAGGACACACTCTGTTTGATGCTTTTTGTTCTCTCTCATTTGCGCATGCGCATATACGAAAAATTGCAATTTAGTGGGGGTATAGAAAATAGTTAGAAGAAAACGATACGCAGAGCGAAATGTGCATATGTGAATGAAAGAGAAGAAAATAGCAAACGGAATGTTTTGTAGATAAAAATACACTCCGGAAATAAATGAGGATGCTCACTCTAGGCAGAGAAAAACGAGAGTAACAATTTAATAATATTGATTAATATTTATTATATTTTCGCAACATTTACAAACATGTAAACATTTGTAAAAAGCATATTCTGCTACATAAAAATAAATCAAATATTTTATACATAACATTGTATACATAGTATTTTAGACATACATATATTTAATATTATGGTTTTACAAGAAAGCATAGAAGATAAAAATAATGACAACTTTTTATCATTTAAATATATATTTAATAACTGAAAAAACTGTAAGATATATTTATTATGTAATTTTACTGATTTTGAAAGAGTGTTAATTTATTGTTTCTTATTCTTATTCTTTAGATAGAATTGTCAAATGTTGTAGTTTCATGTTTAAGACGTAGGTTGAAAAAAGTGTTCAAAATTAGTCTTATCATTTGACTTCGATGATCAAATAACGAAGTCTTATCAGAAATATGAGTAACGTGCATAATATCACTAATATTAAAAATGTGTGAAGGAAGTGAGTGTAAGGACTGACATATTAAAACGTGTAATATATTTTTAGTTGTAAATAATTTGTCTTTATTTCGTCTTACAGTTTTTTCTGCTATTTTACATATCACAATAACATCTGATGATGCTTGAGACAAACCATTTCGATTTTTTCGCTGTAGAAGTTTGCAAGTATCTATTTCTTTTTGTATCTCGCTTGAAATGAGCAATTGTTTACAAAAGAAGCAATTAATTTTTTTAGAAACAGTTTTAGCTACGTAACTAGAAATGTATGTAATCACATTTTCAGCATATTCATTTAAGCACCAATTATTTTGTTTTAGATAATCATGATCTGTAAAAACAATATTTGCAAAATCTTTTGACTCAACATCTGNTTCTTTTTGTATACTATTAATTTCTTGTTCATTTTTCACAAACTCATCGGATAATGTAGTATTAAGTAATACAGTGTTGTCTTGTGGAATACAGTTAGCACTTACAGAAACCGAGACATCTGCTACATGCAATATTTTTCTGAAGGATGTTTTAAACAATTTTGCGGTTGGATTATTGTTCCAACCATTCATCTTTCTAATCAAAGCAAAAAAAGTCTCAACATGGTCTTGAGATAATTTATAAGTAAGTAAAAATTCTATTGTGTTTTCATTAAAAAGCTCTTCTGCTAAAGAAATACTGTTTTGTAAATCGATAATAAACCCTATAAAGCCTATTTTTCGAATGCTTTGAAATACAGGAATGTTATTCATTTTAAGAGATGTAATACATGAGATAAACTTCTCAATTTTACCTTTTAGAATAAATATATTATCTTTTGTTATTGCTCGTTTCATTTCCATTTTATTATATAAATTTCTTGAATTTAATACATCGAACATGTCATTAAATATTTTGCAAAACAACGCGGTTGCTGAAGCTGTAGAAAAATCAGGTAATTTAAGATCATTTTCTAAATACATAAGTGCATCACATACCAAATTACTGAGCACTTGTACAGCTAAACACACTTTCATTTTTTCATTTTCAAAGTGTACGTGTCTGTTTCTTACTTTAGTTGCAAGATGTAACTTTTCTTCTTCTTGCAGGAAAACTAATTTTTCTATATATTTCCAAGTAATAATCTGATTTTCGTTATCATTTAAATCATATGTTTTCAAAGTATTTCTGATAAGTTTGATCATATGGCATGCATCTTAAAATATACAAATACGTTTAAATTTATTAGCAGGATGAACAAAATATGGCACAATTTCATCAATTTTAAATGAGTTCAAATGTGCGCCCAATTTTTCGCACATAGATATATTTGTGGATGCTCCATCAAACGTGATACTAACAACATCAATGTTTTTTTCATACAGGGTACATAAGATAGTCTTTAATAAATTTGCTTTTTCACTACCTGTTAATTTATTAACAAAATAATATGCAATTGGAAGTTTGAAATTGTGATTTATGGCAACTATCATAAAAACAAGAACTTCACTAGCTAGTGGCACCGTATTATTAATAGTGTTAGTATTGATATCAACAAAACCGTGTGATTTTTGTCCATCCCAATCTACTTTTTTTCTTATACTCATTTCGTCTAAAGTTAAATTGAACACTATCTTCTTAGTTTTTTCATTTTGAATTGTATTCAATATGGTTTTTAATGCTTGCTCAGATATACCTAAGTCACTGTGAATATTTCGCATCCACATTCTAAGAGTATTTGGATGTGGCAGACATTTTAAAAACATTTTTTTTACATATAAATATGCCGCAGGAGAATGAAAATGTAATGTGCAAGCAAAACATCTTAATCTGTGTGGAAATTTTACCGTCTTCTTGTCAGTTAACATTCTTGTTAATAATTCTTGGACAGGAGGCATTACATCCTACAATATTAACTTAACTATTTCGTATATGACCAAAAGCTATTTTTTTATAATGTACAATTATAACTACCGATGTTATTAAACTTGATTCATGGTGACATTTAAATGTAGTTATTGATACAATAATTCTATTCATTAGATTTCGTATTATACGAAACGTTTTTACAATATATAAATCTCTATACAATTACATTTATAATTAGTATTCTATTTAAAAAGATAAGATAGTAACAAAAAACTAATATCCTAATAATATTCTACACTCTGTTCATTGAGAGAAAGGTCCGCAGAGCAAGCAAATTTTCGTTTATTTCACGCATATCCGTTATCAAAAAGCCCTATCACTCCACTGTTCGTAGAGCTTTCAGTGAGTGACACGGGTAGAGAGACGATTATCGCTATCCTGATAAAAGATATGCGCAAAATAAACAAATTTTGGTCCGCTCCGCAGACTTTTCTTTCATTGAACAGACTGTATTCTATTCAATAATGTTCCAATAAACAAAAATCAGCAATTTTATAGCATAATTAATTACTCACCTTTAAAGCATTGACGGCATCAGTTTTTAATAAATGTTTACTTTTTAAACTTTCTATTACAGATTCCGTTGTTAAACTTTTCATTTTTAAGCGTGTTTGTTTTGCTACATAAAGTTTATGTGCATATCTGTTATAGTTAATGTATTTTAATAATCTTATCCACGATTCTTTGTTAACAAAATCAGTTTGCCTAATGCATTCTATATTGTATTTACCAGTTCTTACAAACACTTTTTGTATTTTATTAATAGATTTCTTCCTGAAACAAAAGAGATTACAAATTAAAATAAAATTTAATATTCTTTTTTCTTACTCTCTTTTCTTACTCTGTTTATCTTACTTTCTTCGACTCGTGTCATTTTCCATGACAAGTGGTTCGGTAGAAACTATATTGTCTTTTTCAATGTTGCTTTGTAAATCTTGTGGATTAGCATCTTGAATTATTGAATCTTTCTTCACATCTCTACAAAAGCAAGTGTGTACAACAAATATTAAAAAACATTTTTTTTACATCAGTTATATATATATATTTATAAACATTGCAATTACATTTTATTATAAAATACTCTTACCTTTGTGTAAAAACAGACGGAATTGCAGTTTTCTTTAATCTTATGATTTTGTTGGGTGTACCAGTATCGTAATAGTCATCCTGCGTAAAATGATCACTACAGATTCTTGCATACTTGTAATTATTGATACTGTAACCAGTGTAACCAATATTATCAAACCATTTTTGTCGTTTTTCAGCATCTGCTGGAAACCTAAAAATATATTGTATTACTAACGAAAGACTATTCTAATCTTACTTCTAACCTTATTTTATACATTACCTGTGAAATGGTCGAGGACAAAGAGAATTGTATTCTTTCCCACATACACAGCAATAAACCATTGTTTTTTAACGTAAAATATAGTTGATTCTTAGTATAGTTTCAAGTTGTACTCTTTCAATTGCCAATTAAATTGGAATATCACACGGAATAACAGAAACATTTGTTATCGTTTTCTTCTATTTTCTGTAACCCCACTATAGACTGTAATTTTTCGTATATGCGCATGCGCGAATGAGAAAGAACGAAAAGCATCAAGCAGAGTGTGTCCTTTTCTACGTAGACCTCGCTCCCCACTCCCGTATACTCGGTCTAAATATACTATGTCTATGGCCGTTTGTGGCGCAAGGTTTGCGCGGTTCGAGCGGCGCGTAGGCCGGCAGCATGTATTTTATACATGCTGCAGTTTCAATAAGTTTATTTTGGCGCTATGCGCCGTTTTTGGGCCGGGACGGATGGTCGGTCTCGGCCGTAACGATTTACATCATTACAGACCAATCAAAGACATCACTCGGCGGTGATAGTTTTTCTTAAGAAAACGAAAATAAACTTAAGTTGTCTCTAAGCGTCGGTTACGACCATAGACTTATATATAAATAGACCCAGCGTTCTGTGAGAGGAGTTGTCCGCGTCTTCTAAAGGACGGAACGATATGCATCCAGGTGCTGTCTCCGTCGCTCCGCCGGTCTGGAGGGGGAACGTCGATGGATAACGTTGAAGGAAAGCGAACTTAAAGGCGCGTGTACCGCACTTATATGTGTAATAGGGTTAGGTTAGGTTACACGGAAAAAGACACAGAAAATGTCTCAGTGTTGCATTTGCAAATCGCATTGTGGCTCCCATGCAGATATTACATTTCATACGTACGTAAATAACTTTGAATTGCAGTAAAAATAGTTACCCTATTACACATATAAGTGCGGTACACGCGCTTTTAAGTTCGCTTTCCTTCAACGTTATCCATCGACGTTCCCCCTCCAGACCGGCGGAGCGACGGAGACAGCACCTGGATGCATATCGTTCCGTCCTTTAGAAGACGCGGACAACTCCTCTCACAGAACGCTGGGTCTATTTATATATAAGTCTATGGTTACGACGACTTTACGCTCCTTCATTTCTTAGTTCTTTTTAGCACTGTTACCATCCTCGGACTCTGTTTTTGACTACGGCGATAAAAACTCGGGAAAGTTTTTCCTCCGTCGCTCCGAAACTTGACTCCTTTGGTGTTGTACCACTGTCCTTTTTATCCTTTGCTTCCGATGCAGTGTTGCCTTCCGTTTCCGCTGTTCTCATCACGGCGTCAGGTGACAAGATTAATCTAATTTTGTAGAATTATTACATTCAAACATAACATTGTATTCGGTAAAAATATGTATATTTTCTGAATAAAAAGTTGTGGATTATAAATAATTGTTGATTTTCAAATACTGCATAAGTGATGATTTTTTATTGTTGTAGTTCTTAAAAAAGATTTTGTTACATATATTTTTAGAACTTCTTTATTACTTCTGAGTTGTATATATGTAGATCAGATAATCGAATTGCATATAATATTTACTAACATATCTACAAAAGATATGTGCTTGTAACAATAGGAGTGTACTAAACACACCTGTGTGGTCAAAGACACATTATATTTTATTTAATTATCAAATAAAGTGTTCAAATTTTTTATACTTTAAAACATAGATTATATTCACAATATAAAAATAAAACAAAATCAACAGTGATACATAGGTAATATGAAAATAATCGTTCGGTTTGGTTTTATAATGGCTAGGAGGCCTTTTATATCCATACGCCATTCTGCTAGATATTTTTTTTGAACATAACGGTTAAGTTGTGCAGTATTCTGCTACCACGCGATACACGGCCGTCTTTCACAGTAAGCGTGCCTATCTGTGTCGGGCTCGTGCTCACGTTGTTGTGACTTGTGATCGCCTTGTGGGAGGGGGAATTAATTCGGGATTACACCCAAATTATTTATTGGAGGCCCGATTAAGTTCGCCGATCAACCGATAAACTCGGTTGAAAGGGACCGGCCCGGAAAAAATCTTTAGGTGGTGAGCGGATTCGAACTCGGGACCTCCAGGTTTGCAGCCCCTGCACTAAGGCCGCGAGACCACTGGACCGGTTGAAAATGAACGTACACCGTGATACGCATGTTTAAAAAAATGTAACCGTGCGCACAAAACAGCTGGACTGCGGTTTATGTAGAATAGCCTTTCCGCGCAATGCGGTAGCCAATCACCATTGAATTCTTTTATGAAAAAACAGCATATTTTTTATAAAAGCAAAACTGCTTATTGGTTACCGCGTTTTTTTGCGAGCGCCTTAAGAAATCCAAATCACTTTACTGTGATAATCTGTTCAATGAGAGATGAAAATCTAAACGGACAAAAACTTTTCTGTTTTGCGCGTATCTCCTACCAGTAAAGCTTGTTTACCATTGATTGCAAGCGCAAACGCAAGGAACAGATCTGGTAGAAGTGACTAATCGTATTGCTCAAATCAGCCAATTGATTAGCGTGATTGGTCAATTCTACGAAATCTATCCCTTGCGTTTGCGCTTGCAATCAATGTAGAACGGGCTTAAGCTTTCCATTTTACTGCTCATAAAGCTGTCAGCGAGTGGTGCGGATAAAAAGAAACGATCTTTGCTATCTTTTCTTTGTCCGCTTTTCTTCGACCATAGGCATGAGGCTTCTCTTCTCTCATTGAACGGACTATAGTCATTTTAAGCTCGTCCTACATTGATCACAAAAGATAAATCGCACAATCGCATTGTCGCAAGAATCGTGCGATTTGAGCCTTTACATTAAGGTCATTCTACATAAGACGCAGACGCAGGTCGCAGTGCGACCGACGGCGAATAGGGAACAGATGCAACTACTCCAAGAGATCCGGAAGTTGCAGAGACGCGCCTTAAGGTCGGACGCCGACAGCAGCGACACGGGCAAGCAACGAGGACACAACGAGCAAGAGGCAATACAGGCGCAGGCGCAATTGGAAGCAATCATAGCGTACATTCGGGAGCATAATGTGCAGCCGGGAGAAACCTCCGAATGTACCACTATTGAGAATAATGATCCATGGTGGGAAAGTAAAGAAGACTGAAGATAGGGAAAAGAAAAAACAAAGCATAATAAACAAACACATCTGGTGTTGGGATTAAGAGATTTAAAGGTAGTAAAGTTAATATTTCGATAATAAGTAGAAAGATGAAGGACATATATATATTATTATTGTTATAATAAGGGTTGTTTATTTACAATAAATAAAAATATAAGCATAATGAATGTTATCATGGTTATACACGTGACTAGGTTTGTGGTTGTGTAATTAAGAGTTTA
>NW_018024039.1:12228-13774 GCF_002006095.1 Pseudomyrmex gracilis | reverse complement strand
GTTGTTTTCACTACCTCGGTGCTCTCGGTGCTAACCGGCTCGATCTTTCATCAATGATATATCATGCTAAACTTTTTGGCTGTGTTCCGATATTCACTGCCAGTACTACAAATCTATATTTTACGTCACATGTAATATAGATTTTCAGTATTGGCAGTAAATAAACGCAGCCTTTGTCTGCAAGCAGTTATGCCACACTCGATAGTACGTGAATGGGATGCGCACACAACTATATTGCGTTCAATTTGAGAAGAGAAACTGGAAAGACGAAAACTCGTCTATTTTTCCCTACTAGAAAGTTTTCTCACTCTACAGCTATTAATTGTCAGCAATTATTCCGCCAATCCCACAACGCCATTCTTATTTTGCCCGTATTTCTTCCTTATTTTTATGTGCAAAAATTTTCTTCTCAAATTGAACGCAATATACATACAGGCTGCGTTTGTGGAGCACGCGATTTGCGCTACTGCATCATTCTATCTTTGTTTTTCTAATAAGTGATAAAGATACGTTATACTGAAGGTAAGTTTCACATTAGTTTCGATAAATAACGAGAATAAAATAATTCCATGAGTGTTTCGAAAAACAAGTGGAACTTACTATTACAGTTGTGTGCGCATTTTTAAATACAAGTTAAAATACCTTTTAAACCAGAAGCAGAAATGATTGCTGTTTCAAAACAAAAAATTCGTAAAGTAAAAGATACCCTTTCGACAATATCAAAAATAATTGCTTCTGTACAACAAAAACTATATGAAATTATCCGAACAAATACTGCTTGGGTCATACGTAGTTTCTAAAATACTGACAAAGTTTCATCTTATGCAAATGCGGTATTGCAATGTTTGCTGCATTTAAGTATTGTGAGACAAAAAATACTCGATTGTGATAACGTAAATGTTTTGGCTACATTAATTCACCGATATAAAAATGGAATGTCTAACGTAAATACATATGCAATACGACAATATCTAAGAGATAACTTTCCAAAAAATGTAAAATATGATGCATCTGAATTTCTTTTGGCTTTCTGTGCAAAATATGATTATATAAAGAGTTTACTCGAGCATCAAGTAACTTCCACTGTAAGATGCACAAATTGTGATACTACATACCAAAAACTAACAATTAGTGCTTTCCAGCTATTTACACAGGATATTGTGTGGTGCATTAGTGTGAATGAGACACGCTGATATGTTCTTTTTCACTAATGAACACTGTGTTACACATTGTCATCTATGTACGTAACTGGAAAGCACTTTTAACTTAACGTAGTGTCGCCGCGCCAAGTTTTTTTGTATTAAATAGTTTTTATTTTGAAAAATTGTACATGGGTGTTTGATTTTTTACACAAAGGTTTTTTTAACTTTTCATAAAATCTACATGATTTGACATAGTTTAAGATTTTCCACGCAAAGCAAGGTCATTTCTTAATCGATGAGTGTTTTATGTAAAAAGTACATTGGTCACACAATATTTAAATTTTTTATTATTTTAAAATATTTTATATTTTATATTTTACAATGTATAAACAACTTACAAAGTT
>NW_018024039.1:9425-10898 GCF_002006095.1 Pseudomyrmex gracilis | reverse complement strand
CGAGTGCGTTTCGCGACGAAGTTTTAGCGCGGCCGCGAGCGCAACAATATATATACTATATATATTGTTTTTCGGTGTTTTTACTGATTTCTCGCGTCTTCCCGTCCGAAACGGGACACGGACGGAAGTCCGCGAGATCGGGAAAGTCTGTATCGGCAGGAAAGAAAAGAGTGGTCACACGAGCATACCACTGAGCCCAGCCGACGGATCCTTTGATGAAATTTTGGGCGCCAGACGCGTGACCGCGTCAATTTTTGCGTCGCTCGACACAACGGGCCGACTAGCTGAATTGGAACGGAGAGGGGTTGGGTCTATTGTTTTTAGCTAACAAGCTGTCCTTCCAAGGATGGAAAGAAAGNGCGCNAAAGAGGTAGAGAGGCGTAAGCAAACGCTAGTGTATTTCGGTTACCACATTTATTACTATGATATGACAGAGTTGTAAGTAAAGAAAAAGAAATATGAGATCAACGAAGGGTAAATAAAGAAAATGAAAGATGATATAAAAGAATGGTAGATAAAGAAAAAGAAATATAAAAATAAATGAGAGCTTAAATAAAAGTACGGAAAAGCACTAGTAGAAGATATTACACAGCAAGGGGTAGGGACAGAACGCAAACACGCAAAAATAGCAGAATACGCCACTACGTCGCGCGGCCAAAGCGAGATATTAAACAAGGTCCAACGGTTAATGAATCGACAGCGGTAGATTGGCGTGCAGAACCGCGTTCCTTTGTCCGGATCGCTAGAGGTGGCTCTTTACAAGGCTAGCGGTGAAATAACACAAATGTACGGCTCACNCACGGCAACAAAGCTTTCGTTGGTTTATTTTTGCAGGAAGCAACTTAAGCAGGGAGCGAGCGGNGTCGAGGAGACGCACGGCGCTCTCCGTTAACGTTCCGCCGGACAACGCGACTCCATGCAAAATCGGTGATTAATACAACAGCTCTAAGGGTCTCGCAACTGCAAAGTCGATACGACAGCAACGCGGATTTCGCNTCGCAAAACCGATACGACAACCGGACGAATCTTGGTACCGCAAAATCGATACAACAGCACGCGATANAGCAGCGCAAAACGATACATACAATGCGACAATAACAAACGCAAAANAAAATAGTCTTACAGAAGCTACAACAAAAAGTCTTACAAACTAGGATTTGCTACTTGGTGCCTCCCGAGCGACTCCAGGGCTGATCACAGTATTTAACAAACTACTTGCGAAATCTAAACGCACTTAAGCCTACGAAGTAGTACCACGAAGTCCCGTGAATCCGATTCCAGCCGCCGTCCAAAAAAGAACCAATATGGCGAAGGTTTCGTCCTTGCCCGACACAACGCGAAAATTCGGCGATTAGCCTCGACACAGAACTCGGCACGCAGATTCGTGGCTGCAAGAAACGAGGCACCTCACCGGATGTCGTCGTCCTGGGACATAACGTCTTTCCTGGCAGTTATTCTCCAGACGGTACTTTT
>NW_018024039.1:8013-9075 GCF_002006095.1 Pseudomyrmex gracilis | reverse complement strand
TGGACCTCCAGAAGGTCTTCTTTCGGCTCTTAAGCTCCTCCGAGCTGGTAGCTGGCCTCAAAAGACAGACTTGTCCGCTAATAGTTACAGAGGGTTACTGCCGCTTGGCGACGCTGTCGTTCGCGTGCCGCTTGCGCTCCCTAGCGTAAAGGGTCGAGCCTGCCGACTAAGTCAGGACCGTAGCCACTGGCGCTTTCTCGATCTCCTGGGTTCTGGCTCGCGCCTTGTTCCTCGCTAGGTTTCCCGTCTGCTTGTCTCCTTTGATGTCCTTCGGCGGGGTGAGCCCTCGGGTGGTGAGGCGCCAATTTTACATATTATAAAAAAAATACAAAACAAAAGAAATAAGCAACTAAAACGTAATACGGTGTGTAAGCCCTGGAGGATCCCGGCGCTTAAGACCGGCCCACACTTCAGGACTCCCTTGAAAGATATCTTTTGTGGCAAGGGGGGGAAGCGGCGCGAACACCACGTCACAATATATATTATATATTATATATATATATTAAGTAGCGTTTTGTCTTCCTATTATGTGCTTATTCATTATTATTAAGTATTCTCAATATTTTCTTTGTCTTGTTATGGTGTTCTGGCAGATAAAACAATGTTTTACTTATGTATTGAACACGTACATTTTAGATGTATTGTACGCGGAGAAATATTTATACAAAGTATATAAAAANTACGAATACCGCAAAAAATNTCAAAAAGGCATTTTACAAAAAAATGTTTCAAATATTGTAGAAGTTATAGACTTTTCAAAAATATATTTACTGATCTTATCAGTTAGATCTTGAGTGACATCACCAAGGTCAAAACAAGGTCACCTTCAATTTTTTAAATGATACACCCTCTTTTTTAGTGCAAATTCTTATAGCTTAATTGTAGAGCTTTCCAAAACATTATAATAAAGTTTATTCTCATGAAGTACTTTTTTGGACTCATGAAGGTTGGTACGAGAGATTCATACTTCTCGGTACTTTTTATGCCTTGTAAGTAATACTTTTTCTAGAGTAATATTCAACGCCGCTTGCCTAGCAACCATGGAACACATGGTGGCCGTGG
>NW_018024039.1:0-1539 GCF_002006095.1 Pseudomyrmex gracilis | reverse complement strand
CTTATCACAATCGAGTATTTTTTTCTAACGATACTTAAATGCAGTAAACATTGAAATACCGCATTTGCATAGGATGAAACTTTATCAGTATTTTGGAAACCACGAATGACCCACGCAGTATTTGTTTGACTATTTTCACGTGGCTCTTGTTGTACAGAACCAATTACTTTTGATATTGTCCAAAGGGTACCTTTTACTTTACAAATTTTCTGTTTTGAAACAACAATCATTTCTGCTTCTGGTTTATGAAGTTGTTGTAACCTGTTGTATTCAATAATAGCTTTTTCACTCGCTTTTACAGATGAAGGGTCGCAATTAATTAAATGCAGTCCTTCTAAAGATGTTACTCGTGACAACGCAACGTAAATTTGACAGGATTAAATATCGAAGTACCTATGTCCATAATAGCATTGGACAAACTTATTCTTTGGCTTTTATGAATAGTGATCCCATAACTCAAAGACAATGGAAATTGTTTTCTAATAACATAAGCTTTTTCTATTACCTGAAACTTGACATTTATTTTTTCAATTGAAAATTCTAAACCTGACAACAAGCAAAGTTTTATCTTTTCTACATATTCACTATTCGAAATATTTCCAATAACCGAAACCACTGTACCTATTGTACCGTTTACAAGTCCTAAGCTAGCATCAATATTGCGTCTTATCATACCGTTTGCTCCAATTTTAATAAGAATTGTTTTTGAAAGTCCGGCTGTTCTAGAAGTATCATCCTCTATATCCGACAGTACTTTTAAAACTTTTTTTTTTCCAAACGGAGTACATTCTATCGTATNCTCCGCAATTAATATTATTTCTTTCTTCTTAATACGATTTAACATTGCCGCATTAAGAACATCACACATATGACAAGTTGGCAATAAACATACGGTATCCAATGAACAGTTATTAATAATATCACATAATTTGTTTAATTTTGATTCCATAGAAATACTTTCAAAAGATATTTTTTGTTTCAAAAAAATCTCACAATCAGACAGAGTCACTAAACCAATACGAATTCTCGACAATAATTCACAATAAGTGTTATCTTCTTGCTGTCGCATATTGATTGTCAGTTCATCATAGTCAAACAATGTAATCCATAGGTTAATAGCTTCTATAGACCCAAGATATTTATTACCTATTTCTTTTGATAAATGTATAAAAGCTGGATTATCGTGTACAGGAGGTAATTCAAGCAAATCTCCAAGTAGAAGAATGTGCTTTCGACCAAACTAACCGTCATCAGAATCAGTAGTATCGAATATTTGAGACAATCGAAGATGTATATACATTAAAGTCAAATTAGATATCATTGACACTTCATCAATTATAATGAGAATAACATCTTTGAGTTCTGCTCGTAAAACTTTTAATACATGATCAGATAATTGTTTATATTTCGGAATAAAACCGTGTTCAACAAACAATTGAAGTAATCTATGAACTGTCAAACCGTCTATATTAAACGCTGCAATACCAGTAGGAGCTGCTACAGCAGTATCTTTGTTGAGAGTTTGTTTTATCCAACATT
>NW_018024038.1:0-8608 GCF_002006095.1 Pseudomyrmex gracilis | reverse complement strand
CTGGGTTTCAACATTGCGACTGTTTCGAAGTTATGGTAGTTTAGTACATGCGTCAAGCTATTTGAATGCCAATCGCGACATCTGCCAATGGTACTGAACGGAGGAAATATCAAATTGAAATTTGTCCGGATTTTGGCGACGCACCCTGTATGTATAAACAAAAGTAAATATTGTAACCTAAGGAAATTAATAAATTTATCGAATCTGATCTACATAAAAAAGAATATATATATATAAATGATTTGTTTTGAAAAATACATATTAGTGCAATTTGAAGAAATTTGACTAATAGCGATACATTAATAGTATAGACTTTAGCACATATAAATACAAACGTAAATGCATTACACACACATACACACGCACACGCACACCGTTTCCCGGAATTGATAATCCATCAAAAATCCGTGATTTGCCTTTTCATAAAGTAAAAATATATTACGCAAAATGAGGAAGTTATGAAAAAAGTTATCATATTTATTTTTACACCAATCAAAAATTGAAAACTTTACTCCAGTATTTAATTTATTTTAATTTTATTTTATATATTTTGATCCGCTATTTTAATTCATTGTAATATACAGTGTATACAATCTATAAAAAGTGTACAATCTACAAGAGTAGTATTTTTTATTTTTAAATGCATTAGCCATGGCAATATGATCAATTAAGTTTAAAAAAATAGTAGAAATTACTTTAAAAATAGTAGAAATAGTAGAAAATTAATGGTTTCTACGCATCTTATCGCGTGTGCGCGCAAGTATGTGCGTTGTGTGCGTGCGTATGTGTATTACGTACCAAAGTATTACGTACCAAAAGTACCGAGGATCCTACATTTGAAGATTGGCCAATTGTCATTCGGCGCCGTCCTATTTCTTACATATTTTGCAGGAAAAATGACATCGCGTGGCGGCCATGAACAGTATTTGTCACAAATCCAGAAATCAAGGACAACTTCCACTGTATTTTCTTCGATAAAATCCACGATGCAATATTTTCCAGGCATTCTCGATTCATACAGGCTAACATATTGAAAGTTAACAATTACCATGAATGAGTGGAAACGAAACAAATTTTCTGTGGTTATTACATTCGTTGAATTTATCAAAAATTGGAAGTACAACGGCTTTATTTTTTATGTTATCAATTGGAAATGCTTGCAAGATACTATATTCCTCGGAAAATTGAATAATGCCGAAACATGTTGACGGCGCTGGTGAATGAAAAGACGGTTTTCTGTTTTTTAACGCTCTATTAATAATTGCCACGGAATTATTGTAATGACAAATATTTTCTACAATTACAATACATTCGTTGTGCGTAATGCGGTAATTATTTGGTTTTTTTGTTGTAATTTTAAAATTGTTAAGTTGTATGTCTTTATACATTGGAGAAAGAGGTACATCCGTCTATCAAATTTTCATTATAACATTCTCTCCCCAGTTTGTATGTGCTAATAGTTTTATTAAAATCTTTAACATAGTAATTATTTCTCATTTCGTACACACGGTTACTCAATTGCTCTAGAGGTTTATCGTTACTCTTGATTAATTTCTTTATAGATTGTAAGTAATTTTCGAAAGTGAACGCAGAAAATTTATCCAGTGATCCCCATCGTACAGCATCGTCTGCTAAATGTATCATTCTATGTGTGTTATACGTTGCATTTTCTTCTCCATATAATTGAAGATATTCAACAAAATATTCTTCTAGTAAATTTTTTGCATATTTATTTTGCTCAAAATCTATATCACGTGTTGCAAGAAGGCGNATAGCCACAGAAAGTTTTATGAAATGGTTATATCACTCGATCTTATTATTTTGCGCAACACAAACCCAGTATAAAACAAATATTGTCTATATTCCGTTGCTTTCATCCGATCAAGTTCATCTAAAGCTCACGGTTTACGAGCAAATTCAAATAGAATATATCGTCGTAAATCAAGCTGTCGTCGAGAAATAAGGGAAACTTGTTGTACACCTAATTTCATAGGATGCAACTTTCCTGTCATTATTTTCAGTCCTCTTTTGACATGACCCAATAATACTAAGTGCATATACTCATACGGTACTTGTGACACAATATCGATCTTGAGTCTCAGTAAAGAGCTTATCCCACTATGATGTTCTGATTGTTGAAATTGTTTAGCAAATGACTCTGCCGTTCAAAGCGGAGCATCTTTTTCTGAGTACACTACTTTTCCTATGTACTTTCTTTTAGTTTCGCATTTAACACATGCATAGTATCCTCCGTGATATTTTATACAGCAAATGTACGCTTTTGCAGGAGCATCACAGATAAAACAGTCAATAATAAATTTTCTGTTTACGCCACTCCAAGTATAACCAGTTTCTATTAAACTTTCAGCTTCTTTGATAAAGTATTTCAAAAATACCTCAACATCTGGAGGTTTATTATGTCCGTGAAAAGCTCCAATAAGGGTAATTTGTTTTCAAAATTTTTAATACTTCCTAGAATTGGCCATAATAATAATTGGCTTTTAGAACTTTTTGTAAGAGGTAAACCGTCTACATTAAAAGATATATGAATCTCTGGAGGTATAGACGCAATGGTGCCGCTTAATTGGATAATGTGATCTAAACCTTCCCGAATACCAAAATGAACATATTGTCCATGCGCCATTGGAATAATGTTTGACTTTCTCGGTGTTTGTAAAAGAGATCGAGCATCTGCAGGAAGAGACTTCATGGCATCTTCCACTTTTAATACATCTCTCAATAGACCTGTAATTGCGACTCTGCTTATATTATAATGATGAGTCCACTGTATCAAATTTTGTTGTAATCGCTTAATTTTCACACTAATATTTTCATCTTCTAATTCTGATGAATAATCACAGTCATATTCATCGGATAATATTAATTCTTTTCTGCATATCTCTTCCTGCAAGGCTTCTGAGATGACTTCTTCATTGTGTAAAACGCTTTCTTCTTGAGCTGTTACTTCTTGAATAATTTCCGACAAAAAGTCAGCTCTTTCCCTCAGGAAAAGAACTATTGCAATTATTATGATTATCTGGCTGTGATATGTCGTCGTTTGCATGAGCCTGTAGATGGTTTTGTAAATCCTGCACGGCACTCTGTGCCAGTCTTTGCTAATATTTTTTATTACTGCTTTTGTTTTTGCTTGAACATGACTTGTAGTATCTTGAAAAACTGTAAAGATAATGAACTTGTCGGTACGTACATCATTATTACGTGCATCCATGCTATTCGCTTATATGACAATAGAAAGCGATTTATAAAAACATGCTTAGAATTGCTGCAAACCCATTATACAATCACACAAAACTTGACCATTTGTTACTTATTTATTCATTACTTGTTAAATACTAGTAAAAATTAATTACTTTTGTAAAAGTAAATAAAATTAAGTTAATTATTACTTATATTTTCAATATGTAATAAAACGAAACTTAAGAATCAAGTACTTTTTTAAAGCAATTGAACCCAACTTAAGTAATTACATTTTAAATTAAATTAAAAGTAATTAAAATGCTACTAACTTACACAATAAAAGTTAGTTATTTCAAATATCTAAAAAACTTGGGGAAATATACAGAGAGTCCCGCTATTCACGACCGTAACTTAAATGGCGTATTCCTGAGACAATTTTGAGACAAAACTTCTCATATTATATTGTCGAGGCTATACTAGTTTTTAAATTATAAGCGTTTAAAAGTAACCTATCTGATGGTCTGTTTTTCGCGCGCTCAGGTACGGCGCATCGTATCTCGGGCCGCTGGCAGAGACCTAAGGAGAACGGTGCGCGGTAGTAGAAGCAGCTGGAAGAGAAATTTCCGAAAAATATTTCCTCTGACGCGGCACGATATGGTGCACTCCTCTGTACATGACAGTGTTCTTGTTTCGATATACTTAATATTTTGATAATTATGCAAATTTTCTCAAAAAATGTTTTTTAGTGGATTATAGTTACATAAACATAATATTAATACAGTGCGTATGTAAATGTAAACAGTTTCATCAAAGTCTTGTAGAATTTTAATCACGTGTTTGACAAGCTGTCAAAGTTATAGTATGAAACTGGCGTATGCTGTATTGATTTTTTTGATTTATAGTAAAGTTGCTGCAATATGTATTTTTAAGACTTATCCGTTATTAATTGGAAAAATATTTTCTATTGTAAAATTAAATAAATGTAATAAATAGAAATGTTATTAATTTTTTAAGTATATTGAAAACTATTGATTGCAGCAACTTTACTACAAACAAAAAAATCAATAATACAGCATACGCCAGTTTCATACTATAACTTTGACAGCTTGTCAAACACGTAATTAAAATTCTACAAGACTTTGATGAAACTGTTTACATTTACATACGCACTGTATTAATATTATGTTTATGTAACTATAATCCACTAAAAAACATTTTTTGAGAAAATTTGCATAATTATCAAAATATTAAGTATATCGAAACAAGAACACTGTCATGTACAGAGGAGTGCACCATATCGTGCCGCGTCAGAGGAAGTATTTTTCGGAAATTTCTCCTCCAGCTGCTTTTACTACCGCGCACCGTTCTCCTTCGGTCTCTGCCAGCGGCCCGAGATACGATGCGCCGTACCTAAGCGCGCGAAAAACAGACCATCAGATAGGTTACTTTTAAACGCTTATAATTCAAAAACTATTATAACCTCGACAATATAATATTAGAAGTTTTGTCTCAAAATCGTCTCAGGAATACGCCATTGAAGTTACGGTCGTGAGTAGCGAGACATCCTATATACAATCTCAGAAATTTTGTTTTCACAATCTGAAATGTATCTTAAAATACGTATAAAATTACAAAAATCAAAATTTTTTACACAAGTTAAAAAAGTTTTTTTAAAAAACATTGTTTTTGTTTAATATACCTGCAATTAGATGAAAAAACATTCAAAATTTAGTTTACCATTATCTGCAAACTATTTTTAATTTCAAAATTTGTTAAAATATTTTTAAATATAAAAATAAAAATTTGTCTTAAAATATGTAAAATGTTTTCAAATTCAGAAAATACTTCAACAGCGGAAAATTTTATAATGTTTTTAAAAAAGGTCACACTGAAACATTAGTATTAGCGAGGCATTCCATTGAACACAACCATAGTTTTAATTGGAATTCTATTAAAGTTTTGTACGTCGAATCAAATTTCTACAAAAGAATTACATTCAAAATTATACACATAAAAATCCAAAAAAACAGCATAAACCTAATGACTGACACAGAATTACTTGATAACATATATTTACCAGCATTTGATAAAATTGAAATTTACTGTATGTGAATTATTATAACTTTGACTACGCAAACATAGAGAGAGTCAACCCACACACATATGTACACATTCTAGTGATACAAGAGTCACAGACAATCTACACACAACCGTGATAACGACTTGACATTCTCTTACATTTTGACTTAATAAGTAGACTTATTAAGTCAAATATAAAAAGACTTACTAAGACTTAATAAGTTATTATTATGTAACATTGTGATAATTAGATTCAATATTTTTATGTTCTACTATTTTGTTCAGACTTTCTTATTATTCATTTTTCATTCAACATTTTTAATAACTTTGTGTACAAGTGAAAAAGACTTCAATAAAAAGTCGAAACGTTTTGTTTAAATCTATTACATATTGCCAATCATCCTGCAACTATTCGACATAGCCGTTTTACTCAACATACTTTTGGATTCACCAATTCGAACCCGAGGTCATCCCTTAAGACATTATTATTATTTTTAAAAATCATTTTTATTTCGACAATTTATATAAAAATTAAGGAATTCGTTAAAAAATATATAAAAATTATTACTGTGTGGTGTCGCTTTACGGATAGTAAACAAACAAATGACTGTGAAACTACCTTGGGATAGAATAAATAATATGCATTTATTTTTTGTTTATTAATGTATCTCATAGACTACTATATCTACAATGTAATGCGACAAATGTCTTTGACTTTCTAATTTGTTCCAGAAGCGGAGTCAAACACGAATTGAAAAAAAACTCTGTTAAGGGTTTTTTAATAAGTAACAGCGACTCTAACATTTTAAATAAATTTTTTTTTATTAATTTAATATGTATTTGAATTTAAAAAACTTTTAGTAAAAAAACGTTCTAAGAATATATGTTAGAAACATTTAAATTTTACGATTGAAATATACAGTACGATCAAGTGAATACCAATAGCGCTAATAAATAAATAGTCAGTTAAAAAAACATTCAAAATAATTAAAAAAGCATCATTCTTGGCTAAAACGTATAATCAACAGAGTACTTTATAACACAAAATAGGAAAAGCAAACTGCACATTCCTTATTAGAATATACAGTCGGTGTAAAAAGTACTCGTACAGCGATCAATTTAAAATAAAATTTTATATATCCATGTCAGTAATAAACTTTGACGAAAAGAAATGGTTAATAAATATTTGTAGATATTTGTGGAACAGATTATGTATAAACAAGCTTTTATTTCCTTTAAATTTTACAAAAATTTTAACAAAAACCGATAAATGTGCAGAAATAAACGCGTAGAAAGTATTCGTACATCCTTTATTTCTTCTACTTAAGTGGAATATAAACACATGACCTTCCGATTCGAACGAATAATAACAAAACTTGTTAGTTTGCACCATATATGTAATACTTCTATATCGCTAGTCGCTTATCTTTGCAATGAGAGGCACGAGGCCCGAGAAAGAGAGACGCACGAAGTCCAAATATGAGCATAGATAGTCGAGCGTCATTATGCGCAGGCGCGTCTACTAAGCGAGCGAGACAAAGCATTGGAAAGTGAGAGAACGCGAAGAAAGAATGCGAGAAAGAAAAATGCCCAAGCGTGTTTGAATGTTTACTGCATGCGCACAAAGCAGCTGGACATTGCGCGAGAAAGAGGCTACTATATTGTCTGCACCGTAACGTTTGGGCTTCAGGTCGGCACCGTACTAGCGATATAGAAGTATTACATATATGGTTTGCACAGAGCACTTGTACAATCAAGACGGAAATTTCAAATATTTCTCAACATGGAACGTAAAGGTTCTGAAACAACGGAAAAAGAGCGAAAAATTATTGTTCGGTTGCATAATCAATGCAAATTTCTTTGGGAAATTGCTCATATAATGAATAGACCAAGATCTATTGTTCAAAGTATAATAGACAGAGTTGGATCGCAAAAAACTACTCAAAATAAAAGAAGATCTGGTCGTCCGCGAAAGATAAACAAATACGATTGACGAATAATTATTCGTAAAATTAAACAAAATCCGCGTATAAGTGCCGAACAAATTGCTACAGATCTTAGAAACTGCAATGGTTCACATGTTTCTGCTAGTATTGTGCGTAATTATTTACGAAGTAGTGAATATCACGGTAAAGTTGCACGCAAAACGTACTTCGTAAGTAAAGCTAATCGTAAGAAGCGATTAGAATTTGCCAAGCAACACATTAATACTTCAATACAATATTGGAACAAAGTCATTTTCACTGACGAAAATAAATTTAAAATATTTGGGTCCAAAAGGCACTTCAGAGTATGAAGAAAGAGAAATACAAAATTCAGAAAAGAAAATTTACGACCTACGGTAAAACACGGCGGAGGTTCTATATCAGTCTGGGGTTGTATGAGTGCAGCTGGAGTGGGAGAATTACATTTCATTGATGGTATCATGAACCATACAGTTTATATTGACTTCCTTAAGAACCACCTCCATTCTAGTGCAAATAAAATGGGACTTAAAGACGATTTTGTATTTACCCACGATAATGATCCAAAGCATTTGCATATAATACTAGGCAGTGGATTTTATATAATGTACCGAAATATTTGAAGACACCGCCACAATCACTAGACATCAATCCCATAGAGCATTTATGGGATTATTTAGAGCAAAAGATACGTAATCACGATATTACATCTAAAGAAAGTTTGAAAACAGCTCTATTAGAATGGAATAAAATACAGCCTGTTGTAACATCCACCTTAGTAAATTCTATGCCAAGAAGATTCAAAGCTATAATAAAGTCAAAAAGTAATCCCACAAATTATTAAAACATTAAATATTCCGTTTATTTTCACAGTATATTAATTGTTTATTTCATTGTACGAATACTTTCTATGCGTTTATTTCTGCACATTTATCAGTTTTTGTTGAAATTTTTGTAAAATTTAAAGGAAATAAAAACTTGTTTATACATAATCTATTCCACATCTACAAATATTTATTAACCATTTCTTTTTGTTAAAGTTTATTACTGACATGGATATATAAAATTTTATTTTAAATTGATCGCTGTACGAATACTTTTTACACTGACTGTATATATATACCCCGCAAACAATTTCTGATTGCGCAAACTTGTCAAACAGAAATTGTTTCCTGAAACGTTACAAAAGAGAACATATTTTGGTGCTGTTAACCTTTTAGCTGCGGGAGTGGTCGATATATGGACCACTCTAGAGACATAGAATATTTGAAGTTTTTAGATCAAATTTGATGTTCTGAATACATAACAAATAGTTTTAAAATTTCTCAAAACATTCTTGACCTTAAAATACTGATTTTCAAGGTCAA
>NW_018024037.1:0-8572 GCF_002006095.1 Pseudomyrmex gracilis | reverse complement strand
GCGTAGCAACTAAACTAAGCTAGACAATGGTCACACCTGGAGCGGAGCGGAGCGGATGCCGGTTTACCCGGCAGAGAATCGAGAGATTCCCCGGAACGGAGCGGAGCGGATGCCGGTTTACCCAGCAGAGAATCAGAGATTCCCCGGTGAGGATCGGATCGCAGAGTCGCCGTCGGTTTGCCCGACCGAGAAGGAGCTTCCCTAGGTGCTTCTCGTTAGATCCGGAGATCGGAGCAGATCTGATCTTCTCGGTTTTTGGCCCGGCTTTTATACCCGCAGTTTTCCGCGGGCGGGGTTGACAAGATGCGCGGAAAACAGTTGTTTATTTGTTACGCTGAGTGTTTCGTGGCGCGGCGGGGCGCGCGGTGCGGGCGCGGTATCAGCTGGCATTTGTGGAGCGGGGAAACGCGCGGTGCGGGCGGCGCGCATGCCGCTTGTAGACGCGGGGAGCGCGCAGTGCGGGCGACGCGCAGGCCGCTTGTTGGCGCGGGGAGCGCGCAGTGTAGACGGCGCGCAGGCCGCTTGTGGCGCGGGGTTTGCGCGGTGCGGGCGGCGCGTAGGCCGGCAGCATGTATCTTATACATGCTGCAGTTAATTTGATAAGTTTATTTTGGCGCTATGCGCCGTTTTTGGGCCGGAACGAATGGTCGGTCCCAGCCGTAACGATTTACATCGTTACAAAGATAAAAAATATACTTTTGCATAAATACTTATTTTTATCTTACGCAGAACAAAACCTCCATGAAACATTCATTAGACATCACATAGAGTTATTGACGTCTAATGGATGTTTAACCCTTCTTTGCATGATGATGGAAATTTTAATCATAACATTTAGTGAAGAAAAAAAGGTACTCAAAAACTGTAAACTAAATATGTGACAAAAAAAAAAAAAAAAAAAAAAATCATGCATAGAAGGGTTAATGGAAGTTTTGTTCTGTGTGGGATTACATTGCATAATAATGTAGTATTTATGTTATTTTATATATTACTTTGATTGGTTTCCAGTANAAGGGTTAATGGAAGTTTTGTTCTGTGTGGGATTACATTGCATAATAATGTAGTATTTATGTTATTTTATATATTACTTTGATTGGTTTCCAGTAGTATTAACGTTTAGGTCGGGGTCTACAATAAATGTAGTAAGCTTTAAGCCATAACAAATTCATCAATTATAATCGATTATTCTTCTGTAATTTGTTTGTAAGTGGTCTTACAGTACTGCAATTTTCAACGCTTGAATGTTATCTCTTATTGCAAATGAACAATAATAAATATCTTAATTAGACATTTAAAATGTATTTTCATGAATGGAAAAAGATAAAAGAATATCAGACAAAATAATATATAATATAGAAATATTTTTATTTTTAATTTTTTATTATAAAACATTGTAGCAAGTACAGAAAAATCATATTATACTACACACACATAAAAACACATATTATTAATATTATTATAATAATACTTGTATCTGTATTAGACGCATTATAGATTGAGATTGAAACCTGAGAGGACAAAGAAATTTTAACTCTTCTTGTTTTGATTGATTAAATTTTAATCTTGAATGTTTAATACGTAGTCTGATATAAACATTTAAAAAAAAGATTTAATGAATTTTGATGCTTTTTTGTTTTATGACAAGATAAATTTTTTATGATAAAGTAAAAACAACGTATCATTTATTTGACATGCTCACATATTTTTAAAGACAATTGTTTTTTTTATAGATCTTACAAATTTTTAATAGTCGCGTGTGAAAGTTTTATTTATTTTTTAAAATAATGTTTTATTATAATAAAACTATTACTGCCTACCAGCAACTCGAAGGCGCAAATAATTACGCTTTACATCGCCATCAACTAATTCGTGTTCTTCATGATCATATTCTATATTTTCTCTATTATTATTATTATTATTATTATTATTTTCTACTTCATATAGCTCTCTTCCTTCTTCAACGAACTTTTCCACATTATCATCAATGTTTTCCAGGCAGATGTTGTGAAAAACGCAGGCTGCAATAATAAAGTATGGTATCAAGGCCAAACAAGACATATCAAGGAACTTGAGACGTCTAAATCGTCCTTTTAATAGAGCAAAAGCTCTTTCTGTAACTTGCCGTTTTTGCGACACTACTTTATTAAAATTCGTTTGCTCCTAAAACAGACAAGTATCATGTTAATAAAAAAACAAAATAATTACTTTGGACATTTTTTTAACATACTGTTCAAAGTTGCATTTCTAGACTTACTTGTGTAAGACATCCATTGTTTAGAAATGGAGGAATACACCATGTCAGGACGGGATATGCTTTATGGCCAACAATAAATTCTCCGTTGGGAAAAAAGCAGAAGAATCTCTACAAACTTTTTTGTACAGATTCTGAATTGCGAAAAACTCTATAATCCCCTACCGATCCTGGATACCCCGTAAAACAATCTGTGAAGATTAAATCAGTATCACAGATAGCTGAAGAACTATAACATATTATAATTTTCTGCATTTATAATGAATAGCAATTTCCTATAAATTAAAAACTAGACAGTTTCTTTATTAAATAACACAGATTGTGAATAATAAGAGTTTAAACGAAAGAATATCTCAATTTCTGGTTTCTTTATAAATATGAAAGAACCATCAATAGCTCCTATTACACCAGGCAAAGGAACTTCTCCAATACGCTTAAATTTCTCTTTTGTAGCTACCAATTTTGGACCTGTAGGCCATCTAATAATTTCACTTGCAAAGCTGTACAATATTTTGATAACACGACGTACACAATCATTCAGAGAAGATTTGCCTAAGTCAAACTTTTCACTTATGGATCTGGTCAATAAAAATTCTTAATCAACAAAAATTTTAACAAAATAAAAAATTTGTAATCATTGTAAGCATTTATTGTAAGTATTCATTGTAAATATTTATTTTCAGCTACTTTCATATATTTAATCAAAAATTATCATATACCTGAAGAAATCTGGTGTACTAAGAAGCCAGATTGTTGACAATAGCTGTGTACGCACAGGAATCATTTTACGTCCTACAGTTTCAGCATTAGATAATGATTGTCCTCGACGATTTTCTAGAACCTCAAAAACTTCAGGTAGCATTCGAAAATGATGCCGAAACTATTTTGTCGTGTAACGAGGAATTACATTATTAACATAACCTGTTATCCGCGCAGGTTTGTGCCGTTTTTCTCGGATCCGCTGAATTTCTGGTAAAACAATTTCACTAAAATCATGTTCACTTGTTTCTGCACTTTCACTTATTTCTTCTATAACTTTCATTAATATTTCTAATAATCTGTAACTATTTATTATTATACAAAGCAATAATATTCGATTTCGTTGAACATTATGCTCCGCCATTTTTATTTGTCTCACCTTGTACGTTCGAAAAATCGCTTATTTTGATGTTACCCAGGCTGGGTTCTTGTTTTAACCCTGCTTAACATTACCGTACTCTATGGGCGATGTCCCATTGAGCGGAAATCTATAGCGGAACGGAATGTGCGGAACCAGCTCGACCAATCGTAACCACAGAATAAGCGAAGGAAAGAAAACGGAATGGCTATGATTGGTCGAGCTGGTTCCGCACATTCCGTTCCGCTATAGATTTCCGCTCAATGGGACGTCGCCCTATTGAGTAAGATTTTCGAACGCAGTCCAGAATGGCGTATGGATTAACCGTTCTAGATCCAAGAGCCACATGCGCACTAAACCAAACCTAAAAGCGACCGAAGTGACTAAGTCTTGTTTTAAAGCAACTTTTGGAGAGAAAAAAGATTTTCCAGATTGTTTTAGAGTATCATGGATAGTAAGAAAAAAGTAGAATATCTTATTGTTGATACAAGTGCTTTTATAAAAAATGCTGCTTTACAGGTAATTGTTTTGTAAAATATTGTCTAAAAGTAAGGTTATAAGCATGGTTACTTATATATGTGTGTATGTCACACATCACACGCGCGCGCGCGTGGTATGTGTAAGTGGATCGATAGATGTGAGGCATGCGGTAACATGGAGGAGATACGTACACAGTTTCATACCGTGTACGTATGCCGCACATGGTATGAAGATATATGCGTATTTTTTTCATGCAATTATGCTACAAGGGAGTCGATTCTGTATCCATGCAATGTAGTGAAAATGACAAAAATGAACAAATTTACTAAAACATCTATGATCTCATTGGTCAACAACTAGTAAGGCGACGGCCCGGAAAGCCGGAGATTCCAGGTTCGATTCCTGGCTGAGTTTTTTTCGCAATATTTTAAAATTAGGGGGGTATATAGAGTCTTTTTTATATATATGTGATGCAAATCCAGCATCCTATATGGAAGAAAAAAATTATTTCGACGTATATATGTATATACACATATATATATATTTAAGCACATTCTCTGCACAACACCCTGCAAATGGCTCCTACAACCGAATTTATTTCATTCTTTAAAAACAACTAGTAAATTTGCTCACTTTTGTAATTTTCATTATATTGCATGGATACAGAATCAATCTCCAGAAGGCTTGAGTCTGGCATCACTGGTGTGAGGATATGTATGTTTATAAATAGTACATATTTTTTTACCAAAAGATGTTTTAAATTTAATGTAATTTAATATAGTAATCATTCATTTGAAATGATTTTTAGGATATTGGAGATAATATTTTAACTGAACAAGCTGTTGTAAATGAGATTACAAGCAAGAGACAGTTAAGGAGATTGGTTGTACTACCATATGATTTAAAAATTCAAGAAGCTTTTCCTGAAAACATTAAATTTGGTAAATAAAACTTATTAATACATTCTTTATTTAAGTATACAGAATATTTCATTTGTAATTGTTTATAGCAAATATCTCAAAAAATATATTTTGGAAATGTTTTACCATTAGCTATGAAGAATATGCAATAAAAAATGCAGATTCCCTTTTAACAAAAGTGTGTGTGACAGCTATGTACTTACGTAGCAGACACTGAGTCATTTCTGATCCATAATAAAGTTTCCCAGAATCATTACATGGATCTTAAAAGACCCGACATCTGCCAGCAGAAAATTAAAATTTTAAAGTTAACTTGCTAGAAGTTTTTAAGATAATCTCAAGATCAAACAAGTATCAGTATCATCTATCTTTCTTGATATCCTATATCTTGCAATAGTTTTCTGTATCTTCCATATTTTTTTTAAATATTTGCCTAAAACAATGGGACATTCTATGTATTAAAAGTATGAAAACAACATGCAGATAATAAAATTAACATTCGAAGATGTTTTTCGAGTTTGAACCACGTCATTGTCATTTTTATACCGACGTTTTGTGAACATTTCAGTTCACTTCATCAGGATTTCAAGAGCAACCTGATACTAATAAAATAATTGTGTTCAGCTTTAGAATATTTGGTTTTAAAATAATTAGGTGTTATTAATATATTTTGTCTTAATGTTATATATATTTTCAATGTATTTATAGTAACTGAGTTTTCTAAGAAAAGCGGTGATTACACAAGCTTGTCCGCTACTGATATTAAAGTAATTGCACTTACTTATCAATTGGAAAAACAAAAAGTTGGAACAGCACATTTGAAAGATGCTCCAACGATAAGAGTTATCAAATCTACAGAAGAAAAAGAAAGTGAAAGTAATCCTAAGCTTCCAGTTGGTTTTTATACGCCAAAAAATGAAGTAACATACTTTCATAAATTCCTATACATAGATGTATACTTTTTGTAGATATGTTCTTAATTAGTGACTATTATTCTATACATTGTTTTAGGAACAAACGGAATCGAATGCAAATAATCATAAAGCAACGTTTTCAAATAATAAGAAAGAAACAAATGCCCAAGAAACTATCATATGCAGAAAAATCATAGAGAATTTAGCAGTAAATAACACAAATGATACAGAAAAGCAAGAAAAACCTGTTTCGTATGCATTTGATATATCCGATGTATCTGCTGCATCTTCGAATGAATCGGATTATGAAACAGCAGAGTCAGATACTGAAGAGAATAAGACAAATGATTTGTCTAAACAATTCATGAAACTGACATGCAATCCGACAGATCTAGAAGTTGAAAATGAAAATGAAGATGTTATGGATAACATTCTTGCTCCGGTTGATGCGAAATTTGGAAATGATGAAAACGATGTAGTAAGTGAAAACAAAGATGACTACGACGATAGTGGTTGGATTACACCAGGCAAGCTTTGAACTTTTTGATTAAAGTTGATGCACGAATAATTTGCAAGTGTCAATTTTCACTAATTTATCTTTTATTAGGAAATCTCGAAAACGTGAAAAAACAAATGGATTCTGAAATTCTTGAAGAGAAAACTGCGACTGTCGCATGTTTAACAATGGATTTTGCAATTCAAAATATACTTTTGCAAATGGGACTGAATGTAGTCGCAATGGATGGCAGAGTGATCAAGCAGATGCGAACATTTATATTCAGATGTTATGCTTGCTTCAAAACTACTAGTATCATGACAAAAATTTTCTGTCCACACTGTGGCCACAAGACATTGAAAAAAGTTGAAGTCACTTTAGATGAAAACGGAAAACAGCAGATTCACATCAATTTCCAGAGACCTCTCTCAGCCAGAGGAAAAAAGGTATGATATATCAAGTGTTTCAATAATATTGTGTTCGCGCATTTGTCAAAAAGCTTCAAATGAGAAACACAATAGAACAATTAGCAAAAAAGGCATAACGAAGTAGCATTACAAGAATATTCGAAAAGAATAAATCGAGATAAATTTCTCACTCACTCACTCACTGACGCACGCACGCACGCACGCACGCACAAATAAGTAGTATCAGAGAGAAGACTGAGCGCGGCCATCTTATTATAGTTTTTTACAACGTTTTTAGCCGCTAGTTTTAGCGCTATATGTACAAAAGTGGATCTCAAAGGCTGTTCTATATTTAACGCAAGACGTAGGTCTCGTGGAATTGACTAATCGCATAGTCAAATCAGCCAATCGACCAATGTGATTGACTTTTGTAGATATGGCGCTAAAATCAGCGGCTGAAACCGCCGTAAGAAACTACAATAAGATGCCCGCTCTCAGTCTTCTCTCTGGTAGTATCAACAATATGATATATATGTAGATATATCATAGTAAAACACACACACATATATAAAAATTAAATTCTCTTAATATAAGTAATTTAATTATATTTCTTTTCTTAATATAATTTTCACGTAATATAATTAATTTACAATTTAACGTACATGTAAAAACACAAGGATAAATAAAAAATATTGATATATTGTTTTACAGTTTTCATTACCAATGCCGAAAGGTGGTAAACATGCTAACAACCCTATTTTGTGCGAGGATCAACCAAGACCAGATCAACGTCCAACCCGATTAGCACGCACTAAAAATAATCCGCTCGCGGACGATTATATCGCTGGATATTCTCCATTTATTATGCGCGATATCAATTCAAAGTCAGCTATGCTGGGCGTAAAACCAAACGGTGCTGTTAAGTACTGGATGAGAAAAAACCCCAATGAATCCAGAAACAAACGAAGATAAAAATAACTAATGTATAAATCATACCTATATATATTAATTAAATATAGTTTTATTATAAATTTATAAAAGTATATACAAATATTTATACAATTATTTGACTTTTTTACGTGCCTTTAGTTAAGTAGAATTATTTTCGCATTGTTAACTTTTTGGAAAAGAAGAATATTATTGATTGTGTTATTTATAATATATTTTCTACAAGAGTTTTTAGCACACTTATTTATCAAAATTTTGTGCTTTATAGAAACACGAGTTTTTCGCTCTACGGTAATCATAAAGCGAGAAAAACGTCAGAACAAAGAGAAGATATAAGTTATATATATTTATATATAATTTATATATATTTATATGTAATTTATATATATTTATATATGTAGTGATATATTTATGTATACAGTGATATATTTTTTATATATCTATAGGCCGTGCTTACGAAGTAAGAATAAGGAGACCTAACTACATAGATTAAAAGTGGCTATGAAAAATGTTTCCTGTAGAGCCAAGTTTGCTAAAAAGAATAACTTGCAACATTTCATCGCCATCTTAAAATTGTAACTGACAGATGGTGAAAAAAAAGATTGTAAAGGGTTAAAAAAGCATGGAACGTACAAAATTGAAGTAAACAAATAAATAAAAATGTTACAAATTAAAAAAAAAAGTTTTCAAAATCTATAGTAAGTAAAAATTAAGAAAAATTAAAATTTAAAAAATATTCAGCAAACACAAAATAGTAGTAACAGAACATTAATTTATATTGTATATTTAAAAAAGAGAAATCCTCGGGTTAGAAATTATCAAATTTAGTTTGATTGTAGAGCTGTGAGAATCAATTGTAGGATGGTATGCAGTAAACAAATTCGTGTAATTGATTGTCCAGGGCTGTGTTCAGTTAAGCAAGATGGAACGAACTAATGCAGGAAATGCAGGAATTGAAACTAATGAAACTAATGAAACTAATGAAACTAATGAAAGAAGTGAAAATAGTGAAAAAAAAGAAGGTTGGCTCCCCTGATCT
>NW_018024036.1:1977-8613 GCF_002006095.1 Pseudomyrmex gracilis | reverse complement strand
GAACTTTGTAAAGGCTGTACATCAGTTGTGTAGTTTATGTTTCTTGTGTACTATCTAACTTGAGACATGGAAAGAGGACATTTTTGGTTTTTCGAAACACTGTGATGAATATCAACTAATTATTTGATATCTCTTCCTTTTTGCAAGGTGATGTTCTGCCTATATGTTTCTTAATGGTGAGTTGTAATTATTGCGTGGTATCTTTTCTGTACTGTTTCTTTGATTTTTGTAATTTTTATATTAAGTTATTTATGTAGATTTTTGTATGCCACTGAAGATGACTCAAACCGAGAGTCGAAACGTTTGGCATGTTTAAATAAAGATTTTTGTTCATACATCAACACCTAGTATTTCACTCCGTATCGGCCCTTTCTGCATATATATTTTTTTAACAATTTAACGGAGTATAAAGCAAACAATTATATTGTTAAGAGAAAGAATGTAATTATAAGAGGGTTAGAAGTGAGAGAGGAAGAAAGGAAGAAAGCAGTAGAAGGGATTCTGGAGGTAATAGGGGTGAAGGTGGAGGTAGAAGAGGTTAGAAAATTAAGAGAAGATGAGAGAAATAGGGAAACGGTATGGGTAAGAGTAAGGAATGAGGAGCAAAGAAATGATGTACTGAGAAAGAAAAGTAATTTAAAGGGGAGGAGGGAAAGGATAGTGGGAGACTGGACGTGGAAAGAGAGGAGGATAAGATGGAAATTAGAAGAGATCGCAAAGAGGGAGATGAGAAAGGGAAGGAGAGTGGGGATAGGGTATGGAAAGTTAAAAATAGAGAAGAAATGGTGGATATGGGATGAAGAGGAGAAGGTACTAAGAGACGGAAGGGGAATGATAAGAGAGGAGAGAGAGAGAGAGAAGACAAGGAAGTGTAGAGAGGGGAAAACGGAGGAGGAAAAGGAGAGGATCAGATAAGGTCGGGGAAGGGAGGGAGAGTGATGGCAGGTAAGAGAAGAGAGAGTGGAAGGCTGGAAGATGATGTTTTGGAATGTTGCGGGAATGAGGAATAAGGATAAGGAGTTTTGGGAAAGCTTATGGAAATGGGAGGTTTTGGTGTTAACAGAAACATGGGTGGGAAAGAAAGAATGGGAAAGAGTAAAGAATAGGTTACCGAAGGGTTTCAGATGGGGGATACAATGGACTACAAAGAAAGGGAAAAGAGGAAGAGCAAAAGGAGGAATGCTTATAGGAATAAGAGAAAATTTGGTGGAAAGAGAGATAAAGTTTGAGGTGGGCACGAAAGGAGCAATGATGAGTGAGATAAGATTGGATAAAGAAAGATGGAAGATTATAGGGGTGTATGTGAATGAAAGAATAGAAAGGATGATAGAGAGGATAGAAGGATGAACAGATAAGAAGGAAGAGGACAGTATGTTGGTAATTGGAGGAGACTTTATTTAATTTGGAGGGTGGGGAGAGAGGGAGGAGGAGTTGAGGGGGAGGAGAGCGAGAGTAGAGAAAGGAAGGCAAAGGATGGAACAATAAATGCAGAAGGGAGGAAATTAGTGAGATAGATGGAGGAAAAAATGGATGGGGTATTTTTAACGGATGCACGAAGAGAGATGAAGAGGAGGAATATACTTTCACGGGAGGGAAAGGTAATACGACAATTGATTTGGTGATAGGGGGGAAGAGATGAGAGAGAGAATAGAAAGGTTGAAAATAGGGGATAAGATAGATTCGGATCATCACCCGGTGGAGCTGTGGATGAGAGGGGGAGAAAGAAGAAAAGAAAGACACGGCAAAGAGAAGAAAATATGGAGAGGAATATGGGATGAAGAAGAGAGAGAACAATTTAATAAAAACATGAGGGGGCTAGAGGCAGGAAATAGAAAACTAGAGGAGATTCGGAGAGGTATGGAGGAAAGTGTGAAAAAGGCGCTAAAGGAAATAGAGGAGGAAAGGGAAAAAGAAGCAGGGGGAAGGAGACAAAAAGGTTGGTGGGATGAAAAATGTAGAAAGGCAAAAAAGAAAGTGAGGAAAACGTTGAGGGATTGGAGGAGAAGAGGATCAGACGAGGATGGATATAAAAAAGGAAAAAGGGAGTTTGCAAAGTTATGTGAAAGAAAAAAGAAAGAAGAGAGGGAGAGATTGGAGGAAAAAGTTAGAATGGCGAAAAGGGAAAATGAGGTTTGGGAAATTGAGAACAGAGAGAGAGGGGGAAGAAAAAGAATGATTGAAGATATCGATATGGAAGATTGGAAGGAGTACTTTATAAGGTTACTGGGAGAGGTAGAGGGGAGGGTGGTGAGAGGAGCGGAAGGAAGAATAGAGATGGGGGAGGAGAAGGAGATAGGAGGGGAAGAGATAAAAAGGGCGATAAAGAAGGTGAGGGAGGGAAAGGCGTGTGGAATAGACGGTATACCTGGAGAGGTCTGGAAGTATGGAGGGGATGATATGGAGAGTTGGATAGGGAAGTTTTGCAACAAAGTGTGGAAAAGAAAAAGTTGGCTAAAAGAGTGGAAGGAAGGGATTATAGTACCCATAGTGAAAAAGAGAGATGGACAGAAGGTGGATGAATACAGAGGGGTAACCCTAATGTCTTCGTTATACACAATATATGTCATGATACTGGCGGAAAGACTGGAAGAGGACTTGGAAGAGAAGAGAATAATCCCACACAATCAAACGGGTTTTAGAAAAGAGATGGGAACAATAGACAATATCTATACGATAAACTATTTAATAAACAGGAGGATAGCGAAAAAAGGAGGAAAGCTGGTGGCACTCTTTGTGGACTTAAAGGCCGCATTTGACTTGGTAGACAGAAGCAAATTGATAGAAGCGATGAAAGAAAGAGGGATGAGAGATGGGATAATAAAAAGAGTGAAACAGGTAATAAGGGAGGCGAAGTGTAGGGTGAAAGGAGGGAAGGTGGGGAGTTGTTTCTGGACGACGAGGGGGGTGAGACAGGGGTGTCCGCTAAGCCCTATGATATTTAATATTTTATTAGATTAGAGGAAGAAATGGGAAAGATGAGATGGGGAGGAGTGAGGCTAGAGGAAGAAAGGGTATACACGCTGGCATATGCGGACGATATGGTGATGATGGCGGAAAGAGAGGAGGAAATGAGGAGCATGATAGAGAGGCTGGAGACGTACCATGAGAAGAAGAAAGTGGAACTGAACGTGGAGAAAACAAAGGGGGTAAGATTCAGGAAAAGAGGAAGAGAAAAAAAGGTCTGGATGTGGAAGGGAAAGAGAATCGAGAAGGTAAAGGAGTTTAAGTACCTAGGATATGTGTTTAGGAAAAATGGGAATCAGGAGGGGCAGGTGAAAAAGAGAGGAAGAAAAGCGGCAGCGGTAATAGGACAGGCGTGAGGCATTGGGAAGAGAAGGTTTGGCAAAGATTGGGGAAGAAGGTTATGGTTATTCGACAGGTTGATATAGACGGTGATGGGATATGGCGTGGAGATTTGGGGATAAAGAGAGAGGGAAGAGCTAGAGAAATTTGAAGAGAGGTATTTGAGGTGGGTTTTGAGGGTAAAGGGGAAAACACCGGGGTACTTAGTTAGAGAGAAGCTCCAAAGGGAGAAACTATGTGTAAGAGCAGGGAGAAGAGCATGGGAGTATGAGAGGAGGCTCGGAGAGGGAAGAAGAAGTGAAATAGCGAGGAGATGCTGGGAGGAGATGAGGGAAAGAGCGAAAAAGGGAAGAGAATTATCAGAATGGGAAAAGGAAAGAATGGAATGTTTCGAAAGAAAAGGGATAAGGAGAGAGGAGATGGAAAGGAGCCTAAAAGAGATTGAGAAGAGAAAAATATGGAGTGGAGAATGGGAAAAAAGAGAAAGAATCAGGAAGCAAGAGGAAGAAAGATGGAAAAAGATAAAGGAATCGAAATACAACAGGTGGTACAAAATGGTAAAGGGAAGAGGGGTGCCGGAGTATTTAAAGAAGGGGTGGAAAGAAAAAAGATGGTTAAGGTTAGCGAGGTTCAGGCTAGGGAATGAGGTAGGAGAGAGAAAATATTGGGAGAAGAAAGAAGAGAAGTTGTATAGATTGTGTGGGAAGGAGGAAGAAACGTGGAAACACATTTGGAAAGAAGGTAGAAGTTGGAGGGACGGAAGAGAGAGCTGGCAGAAGGCGGTGATGTGGGTTCTAGGACAGAAAGGAGAAGGGGAATTTTGGCTGAAGGAGCTGGAAAGGGAATGGAAAAAGGAAGGAAAGAGAGAGAAGTGGGGTAACGAACATACAGGAAAATAGAAAGAAAGACTGGAGTTGGAGAGGAAGGAAGAAGTAGAGAGGGGGGGAGAAGGGAGAGAGTGGTTGGGAGCACGGGAAGGAGTAACGGGGGAAGAAAAGAGAGATGGAAAAAGAGGCGAGAGGAAGCGGAAGTCTAGAGGGGTGATGTGTGTGTGTAGAATGAGTGGATCAGAGGGCGAGGATACTCGGCCTCTCATTGGCTCGAAAGGGTAGGCTAAGATTAGATGTAAGTGCGTTTTGGTTAAGACTAGATGTAAGGTGTATGGATAAGAAATGATTAGTATTAGATGTAAGTGCGTATTAGCGAAGATTAGATGTAAGGGGTATTGTTAAGGGAATATGTAAAGGAATAGGGTGCTGTGTAAAAGTTTTGGGAACGTTTCTTTAAAAAACGCCTTGTTAGCCCGGTTTGCCGGGAATCAATAAATCTACTACTACTAATTTTATCAGTTTGAATGACATTCCCAAGGTCAGGACAAAGTCACCTTGAATTTTTTTAAATGAAATTCCCCTCTACTTTTTATTGCAAATTCTTACTGCTTAATTTAAGAGCTTTTCAAGACACTGTAATAGTTTATTTTAACCTCTTAGGCACTATGCGCCACTATAGTGGCTTTCGCGGATGTCATCTTTCTGTACGACGCACTATTATAGTGGCTTTCGCGGATGTCATCTTTCTGTACGACGCGCCACTATAGTGGCTTTCGCGGATGCCATTTCTCATAATTTAATCATCAAACACTTCATGCCAATGTATTCGTGTAAAGAACAGCATTATCCGTCACACATTGCAGTGCCGTATTTACACGTAATTCGCGTTGAACTCTGCCGTACAGAGAAACAGCCCCGCGCAAAATTCAGCCGTGCCTAAGAGGTTAATTAAGTAGGGGAGACCGGGGCACAAAGTAACATCCAAAATAGATTGTAAAAAAAACGTACGCAATATTATGTAATATTGGGTACATTATATAATAGTCACATCCTTTAGCTTTTAAAAAAACCAAATATTATTCTTATATATCTTTACACAAAAGAGTATTTTAATGTTAAGTACAATCGCGCAGATTTGTCAACCTGCCCCATACCCAGGGTTAAGTGTCACATGTCTTTTATACAGAGAAACAATAAGATATAAAATTGTTGTTTTTTATTTTATTAAATTTATTGAGAGTACATAACATTATACATTATACATTAAGTATAAAGTATTTATACAATATCAATAATCATATATGTATATAAAACAACTTTGAATGATTTTACAATACTAAATCAGTTAAAAACTATAAAACAAATAAATAAAACATACTTAGTAACCTAATTTTTAATAAAAAAAACAATAACAGATACCGAAAAAGTTATAATGACGCATGACGATCACTGCGATTACTTCTTCGCGCATGCTCACCGTGTGACAACTTATCCCGTCTCAATTTGAATCAACTTATCCCAAACGTTCATTTTAAATAAAATGTATTATATTTATAAATTGCGATGCGATGACGATTAAATAAATATAGGAAAAAAACGTATTTAAAACTAACATACTTTCTATACGTAAGATAAAATTGCAATTAGAAATTTTAAAACCAATGAAATTACTTAAGAATCGAGATCAGAAAAATCTACTTGCCATATATCCAGTTTTACAAAAGTGCTCGTAAATATCATATATAATGTTTTTAAGAAAAGTTCTTTCGTACACGTTACTAACACAACTAGTAGCAACGTACAATAAAAAGAAGAATATTTTTCAAGATTTAGTAAGCAAGATAATAGCATTTTGACAACTAATCCCGTGTCACAACTAGCCCCAGTCTCCCCTACTTTTTGACGTATGAGGGTTGAATAAGAGTATCGCCGGTATTAACATTATTTATTGACGTTATCATTTATTTCAAATGTTGCTTTATCTAAAATAACTATGTTGAATAGGAAATTAAGTTCTTTGTCAATTCTCTGCATTATTTGCTCACAAAATACGTTTTGATCAAAATCATCTTTGAAGAAAAAGTTCCGGCGCGGTATTCTAATATTCAACTTTCATAACAAAACCTGCTTAATGAAAATAATCTTTATTATAAAGTTTTGGAAAGCTCTTGAATTAAGCTATAAGAATCTGCAAGTAAAAGTAAAGTAACGATAGATTACAATTCACAATTGAATCACAAATAAACAATGTTCTCAATTTTCTCGAGGTTAGCATTATAATAGATGAAAAAAATAATTTGGTTTGTAACTGGTATCATAAACCAACTTTTTCTGGTAGATATATTAATTATTATTCACACAATCCAATCAATCAAAAAATAACAACAATTTATTCATTAGTTGATAGAGCAATATTACTGTCACATCCAAAGTTCCACAAACAGAATCTACAGCAATGTATTAACATTTTAATTAACAATAATTATCCTATACAACTAATTTT
>NW_018024036.1:0-1312 GCF_002006095.1 Pseudomyrmex gracilis | reverse complement strand
TACATTTTTTAATTTTTCTACGGCACAACATCCTGCCATGGCTCATTATTGCCCTGCTATTTAATTCTATTTATTGGAGTTACCAAAAGGAGCCGGAGGTCACACCTCATTTATCACTTATTTAAAAGTAAAGTGTTCGATTTAAAGAAATCAATGTGTTCTTGACTTGACTTTAGTGGCGCTTTCCAAGTTTTGTAAATAGTGTATTAATTTTTATATATTTGTATTTATTTATATTTTTATGGAAACATTGTTTTATACTATAACATGTAGAATTATTTTAATTATTTTAAGTATTATTATTTTTTATGCTAAAAAACGTATATATAAACATTTATTCTAATGATAAAGAAAACAAATGTTTTACATTGTTTTTGATACAAGAAACCACCACCTTTTCGCGGTTTTCGTTGAGCAACAATGTGTACGTAGTACATTTATAAAACTTAAATATAATAGTATTCTTAAAGTAAGTTTAAAACCAAGTAAAGCCACTGGTCCTGGGTGGAGATAGATATCAAATTCAATACGATTTAAATTGCGATGCTTTGTTTAACCGTGGACGTTTCGATCAGTCTTTATTATTGATCATCTTCAGCACTAATTACAAAAAGGTACATGAAAGAATAAATAACATGATAAAATAATATGAAGTAAATAAAATAAAATTAAATAAATTATATTAAATAAATTAAATGTGTGAAATTAAATTAATTAAATTAAATTAAAGTAATTAAATTTTAAATTAAATTCTTGTTGCAAGAATACTTTTTTTCTTTTACTGTATATTATATGTAATTGCAAGCGCAAAGTAAAAAATATATTACCAGAATATTTTTTACGTAACAACCGACATTAAAATATATTTTTATCTCTATGTATTTTAACAATACATATATCAACAATATGTATATTAACAATAAGTATATTAACAATAATTTTGCTCAATATATACTCTTAAGTATACTTTTCTTTTTTTTGTTTAAAACAAAAAGACGTACATTTTGGTCAAGAATGGATTTATATTCTTTACTTTTCATTCATGCTTCTCATATGTGTTATAAGGTGCTTGTATAAGGTTAAACAGTATGTTTAATTATATGTTTTAGTTATATGTTTGTTTATGTAATTCTCGTTTGAGTTATCGGTCGGTTTAAAATGCTTATTGTAAGGTTTATCGGGGCTACTGGAATCCGACGCGAGGATCCAGTCGCCGGTCGCTACGCGAAATGTGATAGCGCGTCCAAGGACGCGCTGACCAAAGGTCGCACGCGCGGCCGAAAAGATGCAATGGTCTGCATTGCACTTTTCG
>NW_018024035.1:6676-9034 GCF_002006095.1 Pseudomyrmex gracilis | reverse complement strand
ACCTAACCTAACCTAACGATATGTACTTACCAAAGATACACTTAAAAAGAGACATGTACTAAAGATATAACTATATTAAACATACGTTACTTACCTGATTACATAACTACATATTAATGTAAAAGTAAAATGCAATATATAGATATGTGTGCGCGAAGAAATGAGGGATTAATCTAGCAAAAGTGAAAGAGTTTTTTCTTCTGTGCATAATTTTTATTTATGTTATTTAAAGAGTATACATATATTTTATGTACAACGCGAGTTTTATTATGTACCTAAAAGTGAAATGTATAAAATACCATATAAAATAAAATAACAATATTAATTGGATAAAACAAAATTATTTAATACTTTTTATAGAAAACCAACAATTTATTCATACTGTTTTAATATGCAAATTGCTTCAAATTTAATAAATAAAATTTGATTGTGTATAAAGACATCCAAAACAGATGAAAACAAACTCGTTGCAACATTGTGTAAGTTCATAATCTTTTTACGTTCGGATATCTGATTGTAAGTTTCAAGTGCAAAAAGATTATCAATTTACACAATTTTGCAACAAGTTTATTCTCATCTCTTTTGGATGTCTTTATATATTGTCAAACTTTATCTATTAAATTTGAAGCAATTTGCATATTTGTGCAATGCGTTTCAATATTGCAAATACATTGTGCTTTAATATTACAAATACATTGCACGATAACATTACTGTAATCTTACATTGCAATATTTTTGAAGGCGGATATTTCAACGTTGCCGTAAGCTTGCAGTAACATTGCAGAAATATTTCGCAACTACCACGCAATATTACAATGTTTCAACGTAAGATTGATGCAATGTTTCTGCAATCTTTCGGTGCTGTATGGGACGTTACTTAAACAAATTTAATTCGTCACACATAAAGGAGTTAACAGTAATCGAACAACGCAGTCTCAACGAAACGAAAGAGAAGGAGAAAAGGAAAAAAAAAATTCGTCACCGAACAAAAATAATACTTAGATATAAGAAAACTTGTAGGCGATAATATAAAAAAAAATGATAGCGTTCAATACGCGACTTGAAAGCAGCCGTTACTTGCAGATATTCGGTCAATTATTTACTCACGGGTGTAAAGATGTATTTCCCGCGATTATTTTTCCCTAACCGGATCACTATTTCTAGCGATCGTTACGATATTTCTCCGTTTGCCTAACGTGGCCCCACGTTGGGCGCCAAATTTTCTTTCTGTGACGTTTTTCGCGGTGGTAACGTAATTCTCGCGCCGCTCCCCCGCAAACGGAGATTACTTCGAAGGTATATTTGCTGCTCTTACCTAACTCTCATTCGATGCCATTCTTCGTTGTTGATGGAATTATATAATTATTGTATAAGTATCAACAATAAAATTTTCCCGGTTTTGCTGCTTTTTGTTCGTTTGAACTTCGCAGACAATGAGTGCATCCAGAACATAGAGCTTATACTCATGGAGAAGCCATGCGAGCGCAAGGAGGATCGACAAAGAAAGATATATTTTTCTGTTTCAATTGTGGGCACTTCTTATAGAAGAGAATAACAGAGAACACGGAGTGGGGGAGCCACAGTTGAGACAAAATATATCTCTCTTTGTCGATCCTCCTTGCGCGGCCCTCTCTATGGTTAGCATCAAGGGGTCGTAACTCCCTTTATTTTTTGGGGACAGAAGTCGAGTTTGACGGTACAGCCGTAGATCGCAGCACTGTCGGCCGCCATGTTGGAACGAGTGCTCAACTGTTGGCAACTGTAGACAATTGTAACCAACTAGCTAAACGGTTTGCAACGGTTTGGCTTTCTATTTATTTAAAGTCATTTAAAGTTCAGTGTTGTGTTGTGTACAGTTGTATAATACAGTGTAGTGTGTATTGTGACAAATTTTCCGAGCAAGCAGGAAGAAGAAAGATGATTTAGATAGGATTCTTCTACTTCGATTCATGTGCCTGAAGAAGTCATGCTTTTCTCGCGGCCCTCCCGAGCATTATCGGAGAAAATGTGCCTTCAGGCATTGGCAGTGGTGGTTATGGTTGATGACATCGGAGGAAAGGCATCGACATCTTTGCGATAGCGGGATATGTCAATCTGAGGAGAATTTTAGCTGCATAATGTATGAATGGACATGTATGTATGTATGAATGAACAATATGTAATAATATTTTAATTTAGTGTTTCAAATATTTATACTTTTTTATTTTGTTTTCTCATGATATATATGTATTTTAATTAATATCTTTTATATTTATGTATTAGTATATGTATATATTTATGTATTAGTTATAGTTTTTATTGTATTATTGTGTTGTATTATAGTTTTTATTGTGATATTTTTATATAATGTATGAATGG
>NW_018024035.1:3733-6256 GCF_002006095.1 Pseudomyrmex gracilis | reverse complement strand
TAAAAACACGAGTTAACTCGTGACCGGTCAACAATGTGTTAAGAAGTAGAAATGTGTATGGTATTGTGTGAGATATATATAGCTACGTATAACTATATATATATCCCGTTAGTTCGCTATTTCCAACGGTACACGGGTAGGTGGCGCTGAAACTAGTCCCCTCTTTTTAGCAAGAGTGAGTTACGACCTCCTGGTTAGCATATAGGCATGGCCTCTCCATGAGTATAATATCTATGATCCAGAAGCACAATCGCTCAGTGAGCGCTTAATGAGCGCTCACAAGTAGCCGCTCAGTGAGCGTTTTTTGATTTACTGGATATATGCTCGGTTTGTTTTACGTCATTTATATCACGTGACATAAACTGCCTTTCGATATTCACTCCCAGTGCTAGAAATCTATAGCACATTTGACGTGAAATATAGATTTTTAGTACTGACAGTAAATATCGGAATGCAGCTATAGAAATATAAGAAGAAAATAAAGTTAAAAGTTGTGTTACTAAATAATAATAATATATATAATTTGTAATAATGTAAAGACGTATTGGTATAATAATTTTAGCAAATAAAAGTGAAAATGATAATATTATGCAAATTATCCTTCATTGTGAAAATTTGTTTTAAAGAAAATTTAACGCTAATTATACAAATCTAGTATAGTGTTTTATTTTTTATTCTTAATATTTAAATAGTGTTTAAAAATATTTTAATAATCACTATGACATTTATCTATTGTCATGGTTTTTTACTTTCTTACTTAAATATATTTTACTTTCTTACACTTACCGTAAGTAAGTTTCTTATATCACGTAATAATTAAATAAATAAATATTTGATATAAATTATTGAAGTCACTTTCAATGCAGACTTACTCTTTTCAATGTTCACGATAGTTTTATGATAACATATGCCTGTCGGTATTATTGGTAACCGCGTCGGTATGTATCATCGGTAACCGTGCCGATATATGGATTAAATCTCGGGCCGCTGGCGCGTGATAGTAGGAGGCGGCCGGAGGAGAACTACTACTCCTCACGGCGCACGATATGGTGCTCGGCACTGTACATAGCTTTATACATAGTTATACATACTTTATACTTACCAAAGACAGATTAGTGTTTCCTGCTATTTTAATTTTACGATGTGTAAAATTCAAAATGCTACTTTGATTTAATATATAATATAAAACTTAAAATGTTAATTTGATTTTTTTATTTTTTATTTTTTAATAATGCAAGACTAAAATGATTTTAATTTAACATGATCTTTATTTGTATAAGATTTAAAAAATGTTATTTTGATTTAATGATGATACAATTTCAAACGTTACTTTGATTTTACAATGTAAGACTTAAAATACTATTTTAATAATAATGTATAAGACTTTCTCTCTTTTAAAAATAAGTAAACTTAATGAATAAGTTCATATTTTTACTTTCTGTTACTTAATTTAGTTTTTCTTTTATGATAAAGTAAAACTAAAAATAACGCATCATTTAGTGACATGCTCACATATTTTTGAAAGCTATTGTTTCTTATATAAATTGATCTCACAAAGGTTATTTAATTGGTTTTTAGTAGTATTATGCCTAGAAGTTTTATGTTATAATGTAATAAAACTAATAATATATGTTCCGAAGTTAGCGTTGTATAAGATGATATTTTTATATTATCTGTTGCAAATTTTTATAATAAAAAATTGAAAATAAAAGAATTTGTATACTACATATTACGTTATTTCTGATATTCTTTTTCATCTCTTTTCACTTTAGTTAGTGAACTACGTTTTAGACATTGAGAGATGGTTTTCAATAAAATACATTTAATACATTTTAAATAAATCAATGCATAATGCAGATATAATGTTGATATCTGTAATATTAAGATGGATGTGCTGTATTATTAAAAAAGAAATAATTTTAATTATTTTAAACTATTTCTTAAAATTATTATACTTAAATACTTAAATAATTTTTTGAGTAGAAAGAAAAACATGCGTTCTCTGATCCAGTAAAATATATAGAACTCGTATTCATTAAAAAACCTTCTGTGTGAATCTTTCTTGACTATATAGTTGTGACGGGACGACCCGTTACCATATATGTATATATTTATTTTTTCTATTTTTAGTAATAAAACTATTGTTGTAAACGGAATTATTTAGTTAGACTCATGATTGGTAGCCCGTATCACCGAAAAGTGCTGCACCATGTGCACGTGTCCCGAGTCATGGGAACGCGCCCTAAATCTAGGGAGCGCCGCGATCGCAAACCGTACCGCGCCGGCGCGGAACCCCATTCGCGGGCCTGCGCGCACCGCACACCGCGCCCCGGACCGAGCTCGGGCCGTCGCCGGGTATATAAGGCGAGCGAAACCGGCTCCGAGCCAGAGATGCCAGTTTGCGGACGCTAGCAGCATGCTCAGCAAGTAGAGGGGATACACAGACGAAACGCACACAGGCGAACAGCCGTGTACGTGTGCGCTCAGCGCCTCGGCGAGTGGCTGCTTGCTTGTGTGCGTGTC
>NW_018024035.1:0-1478 GCF_002006095.1 Pseudomyrmex gracilis | reverse complement strand
CATCTGATGGAATATGTATCGGAATTGCAGTGTTTTTTAAAAAACGTCTTATTGGGGAACAACTATAATCGTTGTCACAAAAATGTTTGTAGCACACTTGCCACTTTTGAATTTTACGTTCATCTACTTGCTGTATATGTAAATTGTCTAACCACAACTTACGACGTTCACGATTTTTTGGGAATGAATGAGTTGGTACATTCCCAGATTTACAAGTAGAAACGCAACATGTTCTACCCATCTTTAATGTTTATTAAAATGTAACAAAAGTGATTTAACAACTGCACAATGTAGTCGCGTATGGTCGCGTATAACTAACGGCAAAACGTGTTGAAACGTGTTCACACGTATTCACTTACACATTCGTATTTAGTTCATATGCCTGGTACGCTCTTATAGGAGGCGCCACTAACGCTGGTACACGCAGTTTGGTGGCCCTGGCTCCGAGCACCATTCCTTTCCCATCCCGCTCTCCGAGGTGTTGACTCGGAAGCATTTCTAGGTCTCCGAGGTGCTGACTCGGAACCAGAGATGCCAGATCGTGCCGGACAGCATCGAGAGTATCGAAGCGGGGTATCCCCACCGCCTCGATGCTCTCGTACGCATACAAGCGAGAACCGCACATGGACGCTGTTTTCGCTTGTATGCGTACGAGAGCATCGAAGACGGTGAGGGTACCCTGCTTCGATACTCTCGATGTTGTCCGGCGCGATCTGGCATCTCTGCTCGGAACCGACAACCCACCTTCGAGGCGTTGTCTCGAAGTATACCGACTCCGATCTCCGAGGTGCTGACTCGGAATCAAAACTCCTTCTTCCCGAGGTGCTGACTCGGGAAGACACCCGTGCCCCGACATTACCCGCTCGAGGAGCTGACTAGAGCCGTCGACGTCTCCCCCGAGGTGTTTGACTCGGGAAACCCGATCCTTCCTTCCCGAGGTGTTGACTCGGGGGGAATCCTGACCGTTACCTCTCGAGGTGTTGACTCGGGCAGCCCATCCTGGCCTCTCCGAGGTGCTGACTCGGAAGGTTCCCGCACCGACCGTACCCGGGGCATTGGCCCAGATACACCGACCGTCCCCTCGGCCGTTCTCACGGCCCGCTGAAAACCGTTTTCACGGCTCGCCGCAACCGCCGTTCTCACGGCGCACCGAAACCGCCGTTCTCACGGCGTACCCGGACATCTCTCGCTACTCCGTAGCCGTCCTGACCCGCCGACCGCGTGCACCACGTTGTGCCACGACCCTACGCGCCGCGCACCGCGTCTCCGACGCCGACCCGCGTAACCGCGTCCCCGCACGGAGAAAACTGTTATGGTTGCTAGAATCACATTATCTATTAAAGAATCTTTTTCGGCTCTGTAGTTTCTAAACTAATAAATATATATTCGGTCATTGGAGCCATTCGCTAGGTGTTGTGCGGAAATTATACGTGTATATATATCCATATATACGTGTTCACATGTAAATTTTTACACGT
>NW_018024034.1:0-8631 GCF_002006095.1 Pseudomyrmex gracilis | reverse complement strand
CAAGAGCATCTCAGTATCAGGCTGCTCTTTAAACCCTGATGAAGTAAGCTGTAATGTTCACGAAACGTCGGTATAAAAATGACACTAACGCGGTTCAAACCCGAAAAAACATCTTTGTATGTTAATACTACACACCGCAAAAGCATCAAATATCAAATTACGTCTTTATCTATTAAGCAAAAATTATCAAAAGATTTGATTGTAAGCGTATAATTTAAGAAAATATCTTCAAAAAATTGCGGACTATAACATCCTGATATTAACGATCCGTTATAATGCCATTTTTTGACGCCAATGTGGTTTCTTTTCGTTTTGCTATAGTATTTCGCACGAGCTCATTTCTCACTAACGATTACTTATCTGTTCCAATGGCTTTTCCGATTTGCGTAGCTTTAGTTTTTTCATAAAGTTTTCAAACGGAAAAACGCTAAAATTGTCTAGTGTCCTAAACTGTTTAACATCATCAGTTAAGTGTAAAAGTCCATGAACGTTGTGCGATACGTATTCAGATCCGTAAATTATTAGAAAACATTTAATAAAATATCTCAATAATTGGTAAAATATACATACTCTTCCTTATTATGTATAAATTTTACATATATGTATATACTATTACATAATATGTAACAGTACATACTAGTGTACTTTCATGTGTATATAAATTTTACATAGATAAATAGATTCTTTTATTGATCCGTTCTGAGTTACAATTTTTACAACGATCCGTAAAAACTACCTTACATCTAAATTAACTCACAATCTTACATATACTACCTTAAACAGACTTACATCTATATGTAATTGTGTATATATATGTATATATATATATATACTGTTACATATTATGGTACATATTATATAACAGTATGTATCTGTATATAAAATTATATACAGATGTAAGATAGTTTTTAAGAATTGTTGTAAAAATTGTAACCCAGAACGGACCAATAAAAGTATCTATTTATCTATATAAAATGTATATACACATACACATCAAACACACTTATATAAGATTATTGTATATAGTATTTACTTTTATATATTATTAAATAAAATAAAGTATATCTAAACAACGTAAATTATATGTATGTCACATTTAAAAACCTTCATCCAATAATCATTTCAAAAATCTCTATAAAATGTCTATTGCATCTCCACAAAACCTTTATAGAATACATCTATTAGACATCTAATGAAATATTTAAAAAGTGAACTCTGGATATCTAATAGATATCCATTAGATGTTTTCAATTTCCATCATGGACATCTAATAGATGTCCATTAAAGTGTTCTGTTTTGTGTGGGCATTTTGTAGTATATACGTTATAGTGTAGAAAATACATTAAAAGCAACTAAGTTTTAATAAAATTTACTTTAAAAATGTTATATCCTCCGAGAAAAAATGCCATTTTTATATCATTTAACCGCAGACTTTTGATAGCTTCTTTTTTTGCCGGACAATATTAGGCCTTTGATAGCTTGGACGCACGATCTTATGCGGTAATCGACAGCCCCGTTCGATAATTTCGATAGCTTATCGAAGCCGACCGTTCCAACAATGTTTGGAAAATAGGTCAATAATTACGGTTTTACACTACGCCGTCTCGCAAACGGCAATCTTCAGAGCCACGCAACGAGTTTCCCTATTACAATAATTATACTGCAGACGTAAATCACGGAAAGATCTAACGATTTCGTCAACTCTTACGTGTCGCGTCTGGCTGCTTCTACGAGGTGTAATCAAAAAGTAAGGTGACTCTTTAAATTTCGCGCGCTCTGTACACTCTAATTTCAAAATTTTTTTGTTGTTGTGTTGGTACACTCGTCACGATCATATGTTCACAGTTTTGACTATATAGCATGTGTTGTTTTTATGTGAGAGGCATAAAGGTTAGACTCGTGTTTGCGTGCTCGGCGATTTTTTACTGTTGAAAATAATGGAGCAGAGAGTTTGTATTAATTTTTGTGTAAAAAACGATATTAAGTGTTCAAAAACTCTTGAAATGTTGACAGTGGCGTACGGAGTCAACTTTGAGCAAAAACAATGTTTATAAATGGTATAAGTTATTCCAAGAGGGCCGAGAAAATGTTAACGATGAACCTCGCTCTGGACGCCCCAGCACGTCAAAAATCGACAAAAATGTTCAGAAAGTGAAAGAGATTGTGTTGAAAAATCGTCGAATCACGATTAGAGAAGTAGCTGATAATCTTAACATATCGTTTGGCTCATGCCAATCAGTTTTAACGGATGTTTTGGGTATGACATGTGTGTCAGCAAAATTCGTTCCAAAACTGCTTAATTTTGATCAGAATCAGCATCGCATGAACATCGCCCAAGACATGTTGAACAACGTCAATAATGATCCTGATCTGCTTAAAAGGGTTATAACTGGTGACAAATCATAGGTATATGGTAATGACGTCGGAACCAAAGCCCAATCATCCCAATAGAAAAGCCCAGGAGAGCCAAGACCAAAAAAAGCACGCCAAGTTCGTTCGAATGTGAAGGTTTTGCTCACAGTTTTCTTTGATTACCATGGCGTTGTGCATCGAGAATTCCTACCACAAGGTCGTACGGTAAACAAGGAGTAGTACCTTAAGGTTATGCGGCGTTTGCGTGAATCAATAAGAAAAAAACGGCTGGAAGTGTGGAAAGAAAATTTATGGTATTTGCACCATGATAATGGACCTGCGCACACGTCGTTACTAGTGAGTAGTTTTTTGGCCACAAACAATACTACCATCATGCCTCAGCCACTGTATTCACCAGACTTGGCCCCCTGCGACTTTTTCCTCTTCCAAAAATTGAAAAGGCCCATGAAAGGACGAAGAGTTGCGACGATTGAGGAGAGTAAGGCTGCATCACTGGAGGAGCTCAAGGCAATACCCAAAAGTGCATTTCAGAAGTGTTTTGACAACTAGAAAAAGCGCTGGCACAAGTGCATTGTATCAGAGGGGGATTATTTTGAAAGGGATAACAATTTTGGATAAATAAATGAATATTTTTGTATAAAAATGAAAAGTCACCTTAATTTTTGATCACACCTCGTAAACAAAAAATTTCGTAAACAAACGCAATCAAAATAATAAACGAACAAAGTTTGATTCTGATACAAAAAATATCTACGGATTAATATGTGTATTAGCTGTTACGTAAGACGGTCATGCTGTGTTCCATTTCTAAGTGTGTTAACGAGTATTGTGAATTCAATTCGGCTTTTAATCTTGCAGTTAAGAATCTCCGATACGTAAACATAATATTTTGTTTGTATGTCTATGTTATCGGTTGGTTGACTCGTTGTGCTTGCCGGCGTGCATTAATCTCCGTGATGACTTGTCAAGTTAGTTGCTGAAAGAGATCATCAATAAAAGTTGATTAAAACGTCCAAAATATATTGCGTTTAAATTGATTGTTTACTGCTAATTTAAACTATAGGCTCTTTGGTTCTTTTCCTTTTAATTTGTTTCACCGAGCTGATATTTGAAACTATTGTGTCGAATAATTTTGTGTCTAATAAATCTGTGTCCAATAATTTATTGCTGAATCGAGCGGCTTTGAATTGTATTGTGGTCAATAGAGTATCACTTATCAAAAACTATTTTATTAATTAACTCGAAGTTTCTCCTGATTAACTACTTGAATAAAATAAACAACAAACGTTAAGTTAGACCGTTTAGTTTTTTAATAAAAGTATTAAGCAATTTACTATTTGCTGACTCGGCACTGACAACAGTGCGATCACAGTTGCGAGTAGGGCGTCTTGTGTCTTTTTGCTGGACTTCTACTGTCAGCAACTGATATCACTGCACTTGTACTTGGTCGATTGATGCTGCACGCATCAACTAACCGGACTTAGAACTTGATTGAATTCTAAGAAATTGTGAGACCTTGATAGATTGTAGATGAACTAAACAGATTAAGTGAATGCGGATTGAATGAACGGACTGAATTGAATTGAGTGCTCGCTACTAAGATCCGGTATTTATATTTAATTACTCGAGGTCTTGGATCCTTCAATTTCTCCGATCAAATTCGGATCTTGATTCTTCATTATCCTGCTAAAAAGTCAAACTTTGATTCGTTGGTCCGCAATTAACGAGAACACCAATTATCGGCGCTTGTTAAACCGGCCGGACTATCTTATGTGTAAATTCGGCAATTATTTCTCTTTATCATATTTAGATTCCAGTTCTTTAACTTCTGCTTTTTGACTTTTGTTTCGGTTTTTTCTGGAGATAAAAGGATTAGATTATTTTGAATTTTGACTAGATAACATACTGCTCATCTCGTGTGCTGTGCAAGTGTCTTTTATCGTTTCGTGTCTTATTGCAAATCGGAAACTCAATCTGCATTCTGTAGTATCGTTCCGTGTGCAAACTAATTATAGTCTGTTTATTGTTATCCTGGAGATTCTCTATTCTCCATCTAAGAAACTTTATGCGTCTCGAGTCCTCAAAATTAAAATTAGTTATTTGTGGTCTTGAAATATGAGATAATACTTCTACGTTGCAAAAAGGAGAGGACCGTAAAATCTAGGACATAATACTCTTTTAACGTTCACTACATGGGATTTTTTCTATATTAAGGGGATCCTAACGTGGGTCTGTTTTATCGATAAAACAGAATTTTTCGCGCACACTAATCGTTTTTTTAGCTGTATGGATCAACAAGTTTTTTTTTACGATTAAAGTACTTCCAATAAGGGATCCGGGAAGTCCAAATTTATATTAAAAAATGACAAAACTGCTTAAAAAATTTCAATTAATAGAATCTTTAAGGCTTTGACGTTTTTAACCAATAAGTATATGTAAATATGGTCAATAAGAGCCATTTGCTGGATGTTTTTGCGGTAATATTTGTGTATGTACAGAATGTCCGATAATTACTTTAGAATCTCTCGTAAGCAGGTAGAAAAAGTAAGACTAAGGCAAAAAGTCCTGCACCATTTATTTCTATTACATATAATAAAGGAGTAATTATTGAATAAATCAAACCAATTAGCCGATCTAGCCGAACGCACGTCAGTCAACCACGCGTTTAGTGTGCGTGAGCTCAAAGTCGGCGCTGATTGGCTTGATTTATTCAATAATTACTCCTTTATCATATGTAATAAAAATCAATGGTGCAGGACTTTTTGACTTAGTCTTACTTCTTTTATCTGCTTACGAGAGATTTTAAAGTAATTGTCGGACACTCTGTATATACACAAATATTACCGCAAAAACATCCAGCGAATGGCTCTTATTGACCGTAGTTGCATATACTTATTGTTTAAAAACGTCAAAGCCTTAAAGATTCTATTAATTGAAATTTTTAAAACATTTTTTTTATTTTTTTATATAAATTTGGACTTCCCGGATCCCTTATAGTAAGAACTTTAATCGTAGAAAAGGATTTGTCGATCTATACAACTAAGAAAAAGATTAGTGTGCGCAAAAACTTTAGTTTTATCGATAGAAGAGACCCACTTTAGGATCCCCTTAAGACATTAATTAAGATTATTTTCCTATCATTTGTACCACATGCTGATGTACAACGTGCCGTAAACGCGGTGAGTTTTGTACTTCTTTAATGTGTAGGAAAATTTTCATCAATTCAGTTACGCGGTTACCACTTTTGTTTGGCAATTTTGTGTAATTATTTGTATCTATATACAGTTGCTACTGAAGAAGATCCAAACCAAGGATCAAAACGTTTGGTTTCTCAAAATAAAGTTATATATTTAATACACGATCAACTTGTATTTTCCGGATATTGGTTCTCATGCATCATTAACGACACTTTCACGAAGAATTCACTTCTCAATTTAAAAGTTTATTTGTTTCTCCTTTTTGATATCGCTTTTTTTGTAAAGTAAGTGTAGAAAAAAACTTGTGTTTGCAATATATAGTAAAATAAGATAAATTTTTTTGTATAAACATAAAAACAGTTTAAGTTTAGATGATTGATTTAAGTCAATTCAAATATTATACAATATGCGTATTGTATTTGGCTCATTTTTTACTTTTTTTTTTAAATATAATTTGTTTTGAGATGTATTTTGAAGTGTGTTTACCTTAATCGTGACTTCATTTGCAGACCAACAATAAACGTAAATTTGTACAAACATACAGAAAGTATATATTATCAAAGTTGCAGATTCAACTTCCGTACTATGTGCTGACAGATAATATACACTTGTACATAATATCAATATACTACCGAAAAATTGAACAAATAATGCTTGATTAAATATAATGTTCACTGTTTTGGCAAATCTGAAAAAAGAAAGAAAGTCAATTGATTATATTAAAAACATTTAATCTTTTCGCGGCGGCGATACTAGCCGTCAATATTGCTTTGTTGAACGAGACATAAAGCTATAAATACATATTTTTCGCTTAACCTTTTCGCTCCGGGACTGGTCCATATATGGACCAGCAAGAAAAGCGAACGTAATAGATATTTATAAGGTCACTTTAATGCACTAAATTTAGGACAAAAATTGAAAAAAAATTCTGGTTACTTCTTTGACCTTCAAAATTAACTTTGAAGGGGAGGGTAGCAGGTTATTATTAACTTTTTCAGCTAAAATGCGAGGTCAATTTTAAAGGAAAAATCCCCGGAGCGAAAAGGTTAAAGTCTCGTTTCATTTCCAGTGCTATTTTATGCTTGTGTACTAAATATACTGGATAGAAATATTTTCAAAATAAAATAATAAGTAAAATTAAATAATAAATCTTCAAATTCTACTTATTTATTGAAAATTAAATTTAAAAGATAATTAGTTAATTAATCGGCATATTTGAATCAGATGCAAAGTGTTATGCAATAAAAGTGTCCTTGAGTTTTTGTATAACAAAACATTTTATTTAAGTCATCTTCAGTCGAAGAAGTACTATAAAAAAAACAAAACTATGATAATAAAAATTAAGTTACATATTTATGCGAAAGCACTTAACAATACCAAGCCTACCTTAAATAACACTGTTAAAATATGTAATATATGTGTGTGGTCACGTGTTAAAATTAAGTACATAAAAGTTGCTTAAGATGTTGCAAGTTTGAAATGCAGAACCGAACTGAGAGACAATAACAGACACTGGCAAATAAATAAATGATTTTATCTATAACATTGGTTAACAAAATATGACCGTTTTTAATCTCCAAAATACCATCAGTGGTTTCTAACAGATTGTTTTAGCGCTGATTACGAATCTGGCCACCAAAATTGCCTAGCACGTCAAGATTCTGACAAAATCGCAAATAAATATGCAAAAAAAAATGAAATAAAATTCGGTTATAAGAGCCGCTTGCAGGATGTGCAAAAATATGCTTTTTATATGTAAATATGTATGCATATATATATACGTATTTGAAATAAAATTTCAATTTTTTTTACCATATAGGATGCTAGATTTGCGAGACAAACTCCAAGTGCCTTGATAGTCTGACAGGAAAGACCCGAAAAGCCGGAGATTCCTGGTTTGACTCCTGGCTGAGGGGTTTTTTCGCAATATTTTAAAATTAGTTAGGCGAGTATACGAGATCCTTCATACATGTGATGCAAATCTAGCAATCTATATGGTGGAAAAAAATGAGTTTTGAAGCTCATTTCTTTCCTAACTAAAATATTCCTAAATCCGTATTTTTAACATTTTTGTACGAGTTTTGTTGACAAACTTCTACCGTTTTGAAGAATAATAGACTAATTTTTTTTTGTAAAATTTGAAATTTAGTAACAAATTATTGTGGAAAACATTTTTAAAAACAAATTTATAGTGTAAACTCTAACCTTCAGAACTTTTTTTATGTTACTATGATAAAATGATTTACACAAATTGTGTGCTCTCTTTAAACTGGAAAAATAGTTTGTGTGTTGTGTGTGTGTGTGTGTGTGTGTTGTGTATGTTGCGCGTGTGTCTATACGTATAATGCGTATTGTCTTACATTGTCTAACACTAAGTACTTTGTTTATTCATTGAGACATACTGTTAATCAAATTTGTTATTTCTTGTCTCAAAATATCCCATTCCTCTTACAAGGCAATGCAAAGTGCTGCTAAAGTTTGAGCATTATGTTTTCGAACTCTTCATTTCAGTATGTCCCAGAAATGCTCTATAGGATTCATATTTAGACTCATAGCAGGCCAACATTTGTTGTATGTTTATTTTCTTGCAAAAATCGGTCACTCTTTGTACGACGTGTGATCTCGCGTTATCTTGTACTCGAAAAACTTACCTTTTTAAAAAAAAGGAAAAAAGGCGCTAAGTACACGTCAGACAAACAAAACAAACATATCTTTCTCCACAAAATCTGTTTTACAAAAGAAGTGATATCAAAAAATAACATCAAATACACTTGTGTACATTTTAATTGAAAACATTATATAAAAACTAAGAAGTATAAAATCATTGTATCAATAGTTAGATTTTGTAGAAAGTCGAAACATAAAAAAAAACTTTTGTGAAAAGTCGAAACATAAAAAATAATTACGGCAAAAAAACTTGGCGTGGCTGCACCTCAGTTAGTCAATAGTAGTGATACTAGGCCGGTTCTAATTCAGGAGCTCCGAGGGGGGGTGCGGGGTATGACGTCACAGGGGGAGGGGTGACGTCACACGGACGGGAGGGGGTATGACGTCACAGGGG
>NW_018024033.1:0-8646 GCF_002006095.1 Pseudomyrmex gracilis | reverse complement strand
GCACGGAATAAAACCATGTCCACGCGTGGACATAGCCATACGTATCGACAAGTCGCTCGTGGACATCGCTACGTAGTTGCCAATGTGCACCACCCATGGACATGCGCTAGCTTACGGGCCGGTATAGCGATCGTAAAAACTCTTATGGGCCTGGCCGCTCTCATTCTTCTCTCTGACATTGCTTAAATGGGAAAAGTGGGGGGAACTAGCAGTCCATACTTATATAGTCAAAGATGTATTATTACATCAATAAAGCCCCTTGCACAATGGACGGAATAGAAATAACAAAAGTTTTAAAGAGTTTATATTTAAAAATAAAGGTAGGAACAGCGGAATCTAACATAAAAAAATACACATGTATCAATGCAGATCAGAAAATCGGAATAAGTAATAGCGATAAAATTTCCGACGAGTTGAAATTCTGTGTTAAAAACTGTGTTATTTCTATCGCTATCGCTATTCCGTCCATTGTGCAAGGGGCTTAACCTGTGTCTATTGCTTATCGCTATCACTATTCCCTCGCATTGTGCAAGGGGCTTAATACACGAATATTTGTGCATTTATTCCGTTTTCGATAGAGAGATTTTCGAGTGCTCTTGCACACAGAATTGGACACACGACGCCTCAGGGGACAACGCGTCAATCACCGTCAGTGTGTATCTATTACTTCCGGAAAAGCGAGGCGTTGATTCGCCCACCGACGCGTTCTTCGCTGCCGTGTCCCGTACTCGGTGTGCAGAAACCATAAGAAACTGGATCTGCAAATGGTCGCAAACTTGTCAATCACAAAATTTCCAGAACCGTCCAACGCGATTGGCCGTCTCTAGAGATTTTGCAGCTTCGACTCGCAACCGTTGTAGATCCGGCATGACACACGTGGGCCTCGGCCGCATTCATCAGACCAAGCTGTTTTGCGGCTCATCGAACGTGATTGGTCATTAAATTTTACTGGAACCAACAAATCAACGTCCGTTATTGACAAGACGACAATCCCGGCAATTGTTCCGCGACCGAACGCCGCGGTCTTTGTGCGTTGCGGAAGATTTTAGGAATTGCTGAAAAGGCAGTATGCTGTATGATCAACGGAACTGCTAAAAATGGAAGTGTAGTTGACGAAAGGTACGATTGATGGTATCGCGGTTGTGCCAGATGCCAGATGTACGCCACCGAACGGACCCGTCTACGTCGGTGTTCGTAAATTCTTTTCGATTTTATTAATATTGTTAATTTGACACACGCAGGAATTTAATTATATACCTACGTTTTCGTTTCTCACATGGATTGGACTTTGGTAAAATTTGTGGTGTCTCAGTTTCGAAAGTAATGCTGGCGTAGAACGCATAAGAAGCTATGATATAGGTAACATCGGTGTGTCACGGAAAATAAATCTGATAAAAATGACATGGTGAAGATACGCTTATCATTTTGACGAAAGCGTTTAAGGGAGTAACAAGGTAAATGCACTTTAGGCTAGCAGATTATTCCATCCGCGTTATTGATCCGAGATTTTATCGCAAAACCACGCAGTAAGAAATCTCAGAGATTATACGCGAAAAATCACCCGTCTCCGTCAGTGTTGCGGAAAAAAACTTTTCCGTCTTGTAATTTGATAGCATTCTCAGAAACGTTTCTCACCACGAGTTCTCCAGTCACGAGTAATCTTTTTGGAACGAAAAAATTTTTATCGCTAGTAGAGAATCGAACTTCGATCGCTGATTAATTTGAATTAAATTTATGTTCAAGGAAATTCATCTTGCATTTCGAAGTTAACTTTGCGCATTACCATATTTGTTATTACAAATGAATATTTTAGCGCAAAAGTGACTATTACAATTTGGAATGTCTTAGATAACTTTTTTTTTGGTTGGATATGTATTACACAAACTGTTCTACATTTAATGCAGTATGTTTTTGCAATGCACATAGTAAACAGGTAGAATGGAGGAAAGTTCAGAAAATGTTTGGCATAAGAGTAAACCTGAAGAACAAGGTGAATTGTTTCATAGAGATTCTGCGGCATCTGTAGACACTAATTCGACATCATTAGCTGATATATTTGATACAGCATTTACATCAACAGTTGATCCCTCTCCTCAATCTCGATTTCATTCAGGTATACATATCAATAAATATATTATTCACTTATTCATGTCCAGAAAAAGTATTACTTTTTTGTTGTAAAGCATAATATATAAAATAAATGCATTTTTTTTCTAGGTAATGAAATGGAATGTGAGCCTTTATTTGCAGAAAGTGATGTTGAAGATTCAGATGTAACAGCTATAAGTCCTTATGCAAATACAGCTCATTCAACTGCTGCTGAAAATAATTTTGTTTATGGAAATTATGTAACATTTTTGTTGTAAAGCATAATATATAAAATAAATGCATTTTTTTTCTAGGTAATGAAATGGAATGTGAGCCTTTATTTGCAGAAAGTGATATTGAAGATTCAGATGTAACAGCTATAAGTCCTTATGCAAATACAGCTCATTCAACTGCTTCTGAAAATAATTTTGTTTATGGAAATTATGTAACACAATCAGATACAACTGGCGATTCCCAAGAATATTGGCAATCTAATCTCATAAATTGCAACATGTGCCAAAATAGGCAAGAAAGAAGCTCTAAAAAGGAGCCTCTTACTCGGCAATTAAATAACTCGTGTGAAGAGAGACCATGTGATAATTATAGAAGAAAAAGAATTTTGCAAGATCGTGATTTGGCAGTCAAACATAAAGCTAGAAAGAGTGAAGATCAGAAATTATTGAGTGGTCAGCAACCAGACAGTCTGAGTATAGCTGGACCTTCTAGACAATCAGATCATCCTATTTCTAACAAGTATATATACACTTGTTAATATATTTATATATTTTACATTATTCATTTTATATGTAATATGTTTTCTATTCTTCTGTGCAACTAATTTTTTTATAGTATTTCTTGTATGTATATAAGTACATCTTTTTGTTACAGTATATCAAGATCAACGGAAAATACGGATGGTTTACCAAATTTAGGAAGTGATAATGCCAGTGAATCTAATAATTTTGTTCACTATCGTTCAGTTATGCCAAATGTGATATCTCCTCATGAAGTACATTCAGTGCATACATCTCGTGTGTTTTTGCATTTATAGGATATTAATTTTAATACTTCTAATGTCTGTGCACAAGTGATATTGGCTTTGTGACTTTTTTTTTCTCTTATTGCTTATTTTATTAATTTTGTTTTTGATTTTAATAGGAAATGACGACACTCCATTGGCGCCTGATTTACAACTAGATTGGTCCTCCAGTAGTGATAGCGATGACGAAGACGGCTCAGTTGAAGTACTTGGAACTGTTAATCGTAATACCAAGGTATATACATATTTTTTTAACAAGTCAAATATAGAGAAACATATACATACACAATATGTACATATATACAATACATACTTGTATTCATTTAAAAAATATCTTCAATTTAACTTGTCACAAATATTTTATTTTCAAAAGAGCAATATTGTGAAATGTTGAAATGTCTTATCTTTTTTTTGTGTGTTATAGAATTCATTAGAAAATACGAATGAAGATAACCGTACGGTTACTGTAGTTGATTTAACTGTAGAATCTGATGAAGAACATGCACCAACTACGCCAGCGAATCCTGTTGTAGTTAATCCTTGGTCATCAAGCTATAGTCATAGGTAAGAATATGCATTACTTTTAAACAAATTATATATTGATATTGCAATTTTTATTAAATTATACAATACATGTGTAATTATATCATGATATCTTCTTTTATATGTATGTATATATATAATTTATATATATATATATGTATGTATATAATAATAGATATTATGATATGTACACCGTACATTTAATAAAATTGTTTTAGAAATAATCCACACTGTATGTATGGATCTTCACTATATACAGATTATTTTAATCATTTGCATAGCATACACTCGTTACATAATAACATGTACCACAATCACAGAATGCCTATTCACTCAGGCTACGGATCTGTAGGAGGTATGACCTCTTCACATATTTATAAAAAACTTTATCTGTGAAAAAATAATTTAAAATATTATAACGAAAATTTTATATTATTATTATTTTACAAGCGGATGTATCGGTAAATGTATCGAGGCCCCGCATGAATCCTGTTCAAGAAAGATTATGGATGAATCAACAACGTATACAAGAATTGCACAGACGACGACTTTATCATAGAACTTCTCCGCATTACTCGTTAGTGTCATTGCCGTTACGTCAGTATATTTATATTTTACTCGAGCAAAAGAAAGTCTGCAACTTACACATTGCATTTTGTTGTGAGAATAGTGCGGGACTACTACCATGTACTGCGGGACACATGCATTCGCCGACGCAACACACTTGTGGAGGAATGGAAAACAGCAATCCTTCGAGTGCACGATGCACTAATAACAACGGAACGGACAATGCGACGCATACAGAAAGTTATCCTCCTCCTCCCATTCTACCTCCGCCGCAGCAACCTACCGTTTACAGCCATCCTGAAGCTCGGGGACCACCTAACTTCTTCAGAGGACCGTGTCCTGTTCTGCCTATAATCGTATAAAATTCGTATTTTTCGTATAAATAATTTCCCAGTATATCATATTTTGTAATTTGTGTTTTAATTATCTACAGGTCAATCCATTGAGTGGTGTGGAAGAAATGGAACCACCTCCTCCGGTAATGCTGCCCTCGATGCCGGTGCATCAACACGTGCATCATCATATGTATCATTACGATCCGCATCAACGGTCGTCACAACGAATGCATCATGTGCACATCAGTTTTCATCCACATGCGGTTTGTTTTTTTTTTATTATTATAAAATATATGTCGTTACAATTTATCTTCTCCGATTAATATTCAGTTTTGACACATATACAGCAGGATAGTGCGCAAACACCATTGATGTCGCCGTTTGCGCCGTTGGGTTTTTCTGATTTTGTGCTGCAAGGACCACGACATATATCAGCTCGACTGGATAATTATATGCGCATTGTTGATCTGCGACGTATGGCTCATATAAGTTGTGGGGCTACACAAGAATCTATTGAGAGTCACACATTCCCTCATAAATACAAACGGGTAATTTATAAACATCTGTATAACGACTTTTTATGTTGGATAAATATTTTATGTTCACGCATTTTATAGATGAAAAAGGTTGAGAACGGGGAAGATGCTATTGAAAAGTGTACAATATGTTTGTCTGAATTTGAAGATTGTGAAAGTGTCAGGTATGTCAAAGACATCACCTTACTGCTAGAAAAGATTTTTTAGATTTTGCTTATATATTGCGCTTCTTCATTAGCGCTATTTTGTTTATTATAAATCAGATTAAACTGAATATACTTTTAAGTTTTTGATTTTCTATACGTACATAATAATTATTATAGTAAGTAAAAATTATGAATATAAATATGTTTATAAAGTATTAATTAATAGTATACAAAATATTAATTAGGATATTGTTTTATCTAGGAGGCTTCCATGCATGCATTTATTCCACATTGATTGCGTCGATCGATGGTTATGCACTAATAAACGCTGTCCTATATGTCGAGTGGACATTGAAACTTTTCTTCATAAAGAGCTCACTACATCGGCATAGTTTAAGGTTTTTCTCACATCCGCTTTGTTTTTAAAAAAATAATCAGGTAACATTTATATAATATTAAATATTTCAAGATAATTTATCCAAGGGAAATTTATATTGGGTCACCATTGCAAACATAAATTGATGGTGTAAACATGTTATGGATAATCAAAATAATATCAAATCACACGCTGAAGTTCCTTTTGAGAAGGTACGAAGAGTTGTAACTGTTCAATTTTATGGTAGATCTACCTGCGATATATATTGGTTATCCATTGTTATCGAGGTTGTGTGTATGTGCGTGTATGTGTGTATGCGCGTGCGTGTGTTTAGTACACTTTAACTTATGAGAAAACTTGAATTTGTAAATATTTAATTGACATCCAATGTAAATTTTTGTAATGTTTGTATTAAATTTGTAACCTTGACAAAAATTCTAACATTACATGTTACAGTACTGGTGACAATTTAAAGAATAGATCCATTTTAATTTTGTCTTCGTACACTGATATGTATCTATTATAACAAGTTCTTGTCGAAACTTTAATAATATTAACATGAATATTATACATTTTGGAAAGTTATTTGCAATTGTTGCAAGATGTTACCAATTGTCCTACATTTGAAAATATCAGTAGTATATTTTTTCAATCAATTGACGTATCGTTTTTTTCTATATACGTATATTATCACAAATGAGAGTGCAGCGTCAATTACATAAACTAATACCGAAATTAAAATCAACATAAGACAAAACAATCAACAAAATTTTAATTTTTTTTGATCAAATTGTTCGTATTTTAATTTTTTTCTGAATAATATACTGACGCTAAGCCAAAGATTTAGCCTAAGTAGTGTAAATAACGATTATCTGATCTATGGCATGATTACGTGATTTTAAACTTAAGAGAAAAAATAGCCATTGCACCTATATAAAGAATATTACAAAAAAAATCATTCTATTATCAGGCCTTATATGATATGTATTGTCACTTCTGTGTATATATACATACATATATATATATACACATTCTGTTATAATGGAATCAAAAAAATACTACTGTCCTATGATAATCCATGGTAAAGATACATCGTGTTTTTTACCATTACCTTTACTAGTACCTTCAGTATTGAAGTTGAATGTAATACAAATCATTTTATTTTGTTAAATGTGCGATATAAAATATAATATATATATATATATATATAAAATAGATAGCATAAAAAAAAACAAATAACATTACAAGATTTTCCATTATAGGTTTGACAGTAAAAAAAAAAAAAAAAATGAATTGAGAAAGAAGAAAAGAAAAAAATGGAGAAAGAACTTATTATTAAGATTTTATTTTCTGAAAGTTTTATGAAAAAATACTTGAATACTTTTTACTGAATTATTACGTTTATCATCTGAATGTATATAATAACGATCTCATAAAAGTTGTTTTATTGTTGACGAATGATTGTCATTGAGAGGAGAACATTTTTACACTGCCACATATAAAAATCTATTCATCAAGTTTCATTTATTAAGAGAGTGGGACTATCTTTTATACGCAGCTGTTTTATTTCATATGACAATTGTTAACGGATGCTTAATCGAACTTTTAGTAATATAACTTAATTGTTTAATAAGATTCTTGAAGGTGTGTGGTATGTAACACATCCTGTTGCGAGGATGATAATAAAAAAAAAAGGATATATTTGCCATATACAAAAAGAAATCAAGTAGTTAGACGTAATTTGTCTCGATGATTTCTTATTTTATAAAATAAGAACACGTATATATGTATATTAATTATAAGATATATGTATATCGGAAAACAATAATTTTATATACTTTCATAAATAATAGGAATTTATACTATATATAATAAATTGATAAATAAACTGATATATTGTTTGCACCTTTAGGTCAATTTTCACGTTTATTGCATTTTTTTGCACTTCTCATACCTTAGCAACATGCTGCCGTTTATTTCTTGCCAAGATACGAGAGATAATAAGAATGCAGTAGGCGTTAAATGCCGCAAATCGATCGAAACGTGCAAACGTTTATCAGTTCTACACTAAAAAACTAGAAGGATACGAAGAATTGTATTGATTTACTGTTGCAACATTAAAGTAAATGTTATATATGTAATACATGATTCGTAAAACCAAACGTGTGTGTGTGTGCGTATGCGTGTTACTTTGTTTCACTTAAAAGTGCTAACAACATATACATCTCATATCTGATCTCGTGCAAAACGTCATGCGTACCCTGGAAACGATTAAGAACAACAAAAGAGACGCGGCCTGACAAAAAAAAAACTGACTTGCCCTTGAATAATGCTTACGTGAGTTACCGACTACAAAGGATATAAAATTGGTCGCTGTTTCCGTTGTCATCGATGTTTTTACATATTAGCAAACAATGTGCGGAATTGAAACGGCACGTGTCGCGATCAGACCGAAAGATGCACAACAGTATCAACATCGCTGTGCGTCATATTGCGTATATACAGGGTGTCTGACAACGAACTATAAAGCCGACGTGTGTAGGTAGATCGGGTCATTCGGAACAGAAAAGTTATATACCATTTTGCAAAATTCGCAATATTTATTGAGATATGAATTAATAAATGTGAATCAATGAAGGCGCGGGGAGCGATGATCGGACTCTATAGGCGTGCACGATTATCAGCTCTACTCTTCGCTCGCCGCCAGGGTTGGGTTATTCGAGCATTATCTAGAGTTTTTTACATTTTACAGTTTTTTACGGTAAAATACGTAAAAAACGTATAAAATACGTATAAAACGTATAATATTTATCGAAGTATACTATTATGTTTGTAGAAATGCAAATTACATTTGTCAACAAAATTTTTAAGCTTGTTGATTGGCCTAGAATAGAAAAGTACTAAAAATTCAAAAATTTCTTTATCCTGTAAGGGCCATTACACATAAAATTCCTTGATAATTTGGATGACAAAAGTTTGCTGCCAATGCAATTGGAGTGATTATTTTATTAATACT
>NW_018024032.1:7956-11078 GCF_002006095.1 Pseudomyrmex gracilis | reverse complement strand
GAAGTAACCCTGAGTCGAAAAGTCTTGAATCAAATTGTTTTATTACATTTAATAAAAGAATAATTATTGAATAAATCAAGGTAATCAGCGCCGACTTGTAGCCGGGCGGACCTTAGTGAGCTGCGCGACTGTTGTGCGGGAATGCTAATCACTGACATGCGCCCGGCTAAAAGGCGGCGCTGATTGGCGTGATTTATTCAATAAGTACTTTTTAAATATATACTATATATATATGTAAAAAAAAAAAATGGTTTAGAATCACTTTTCGATTCAGTCTTTTTCCTGCTACTTACCTACGAGAGATTTTAAAGTACTTGTCGAACACTTTGTATATTTTTTTTACTTTGCACACCGTTTTCTGCTAGTTACGGTAATATCATCACTAGACTGTTCTAAATTTTTTTGTTTCTCGTAATCTGAGCAAATCTTTATCAATATGCGTAAACATTTTAAACTGAAGAGTTATATACATACATACATGTTGCGTTTGACAAACAGTGAGCAAGCAATCATATACGAAGAAGATTTCTATGAAGAACACGATGTGTATACGTAAAAGTACAATAGAAAACTAAACGTTTAGCTCGCAGATATGTTATTGCAAACGGAACGAAAACTTAAGACGTAAACACAATCTCGTCTTAGGTATAAATATAAATAGGTAGAAATGTCATTATATNGTGTTTTGGTGTGTAGCGAAAGACAAATGATATGGTAGAGGAGACCGGGACTATTTGTGACACGAAGTAGTTGTCAAACTGCTATGATCTTGCTTTTTAAATCTTGGAAAATATTCTTCTTTTTATTGTAAGATGCTAGTAGTTGTAGTAATAACGTGTACGAAAAAACGTTTTCTAAAAACATTATATATGATATTTACGAGCTTTTTTGTAAAACTGGATATGGCAAGTCGATTTTTCTGATCGCGATTCTTTAGTAATGTCATTGGTTTTAAACTTTTTAATTGCAATTTGATTTTATGTATAGAAAATATGGTAGTTTTATATAAGTTTTCCTATATTTATTTAATCGTCATTGCATCGCATTTTATAAATTTTATATCTTTTATTTAAAATGAACGTTTGTGATAAGTTAATTTAAATTGAGACGGGATAAGTTGTCACACAATGAGCATGCGCGAAGAAGTAATCGCAGTGATCGTTGAGCTTTGTTATAACTTTTTCAGTACCTGTCATTGATTTTTTTATTAAAGATTAAATTACTAATTATGTTTTATAGTTTTTAATTGATCTAGTATTGTGAAATCATTTAAATTTGTTTTGTTTATATATATATATGATTATTAATATTGTATAAAGTTTTTATATTTAATGTATAATGTTATGTACTCTCAATAAATTTAATAAAATAAAAAACAGAAAATTTATTTAATTGTTTTTCTGTATAAAAGACATGTGACAATTAACCCTGGGTATGGGGCGGGTTGCCAAATCTGCGCGATTGTACTTAACATTAAAATACTCTTTTGTGTAAAAATATATAAGAATAATATTAGTTTTTCTTGAATCTAAAAAATGTGACTATTATATAATGTACCTAATATTACATAATATTGCGTACATTTCTTTTTTTTTACAATCTATTTTGAATGTTACTTTGTGCCCCGGTCTCCTGTACATGTAAGTAACAATATGTTGAAGTGACTTTGAAGAAACACTTAAACTTTTTTTTAATTCTACTTTTCCAATGCTTATTCATAATAAATCAAATTCCGTCGGTCGTAAATTGAATTTCATTTTCAATTATTGAAATCATTGTACTTCGTTACACATCTATTCTGAATGCGATGCTACTGAAAAAGCAAATGGTTTCTCTGCAAATAGATCTCGGGCATTTGGATGGTCCAGTAAGCGAATACGATCAGACACTTAAAGAAGAATAGAAAGAAACTGAAACCTAACAGGTTAATCGATTTACGATAAGAAAGTCGAAAAACTCGCGTTAAACAATTCTGAGTTGCGATTAAAACAAATTACATAAAAAAAAGATGCGTACGTAAAATCGAAAGTGATATTGATAAACACGCGTTTACCATTACGCACTCGTTACTTAAGTGGCACGCGCTGCTATTTTGCACACCACATCTCGATACATCAGCTCGTGGAGGGTTGAGACGAGCCCACGCAAACTATACAACGCGACTTTATACCCGCATTAATATCCATTCTTTAGTCTCGTACCGCTCTATCACATCTCTGGATTGCTAATTTATGAAATTCACTTGCGGTAGTAATCAGAAGAACGACATCACGTCTTACCTCGGTTGTTGCAAGATATATGTTTGCGATCAGCGCGTCCAAATGTCTTCTCGCGTGATACCCTGTTTTGGTGGTTATGAAAAAGAAATTCGCGTGCGCAAATATTATTATTATTAGCGCAATAAATCTTTCGCGATATTTTTCCATAATTGTTAGATTCGCAGTTGTATTTGAAATACATTGTCCTTAAAATTTTATTTAAAGTAGAGTTTCGCATGACATACACACACTTTACACACAAGTAGTTGTATAAAACTTGCTGCACAAATAATTGTTGTATACTACTTATTTTATTTTAAGATTTAAATTGTGCACTAAGAACAATATTTTTATGTTGCGTTATAAATTGTTATTTTGTAAAGTTTTGGATGTTATTGTTGTTTTGTCTTTTTTGTTACATAAAATTTTCTATTTGTCTTGTTTGTTACATAACATTTTCTGATACTTATAGATTTCGTATTTACGTGTATATTCTTGCATGCATTTTGGATGTCGGTGAAATCAGCAAAGCTTCGTCTACAGGGTGTTCCGTAATGAGTAGTAAACCTTGCAGNGAGTGAATTTTGAACNTTTAAAAGGAATGTAAAAGTTACTTTTTCATTTTTGGCTTAGATTCTTATTTACCGAGTTTTTAACTATTAAAGTTCTTCAATGAGACGGCGCGTATACGAAGTATGCAGGAGCGTTGCGCGCTGTGCTACTACTTCCACTTGTCCCGATTACATTTCTTTTGTTAAAACTTCATTCTACTATGTCACACGGAATACTACATGAATAAATAAATAAAGACAAGTTGACATTAATGACCTAACTGATTTATTTGAAAAAAGTAATGATACAATG
>NW_018024032.1:5800-6221 GCF_002006095.1 Pseudomyrmex gracilis | reverse complement strand
TTGGTCAGTTGTTAATTTCAGTCAATGCAACGAGGATTCTGTTCTTACAAAGTGATAACAACAACTTATTGTGATAAGAGCAACTGATTCCTGTTGGTGTTATCACTTNGTAAAGACAGGATCGTCATGGCGTTGAATTAAATTAACAACTGACCATGGTCTTGCCTTTAAAAAACAGAACTGACTATACGTGATCTCAGCTATTTGTTATTATATAAGGATTTTGAAAAANACCGAATACGACAGTCGAAACGTCAAGGACGAANAATGTAAATATACTAATAAATTACTACATAATCAACAATACATCAACCGTGTTTAAAAGCTCTCATTAGTTGATATTCTCTAATTATTTTTGAAATTTGGAGCATCACATACTTTATTCAGATTTATTACTGAAAACCTTACTGGAACTTTTATA
>NW_018024032.1:0-1345 GCF_002006095.1 Pseudomyrmex gracilis | reverse complement strand
AGAAAACTAAACGTTTAGCTCGCAGATATGTTATCGCAAACGGAACGAAAACCTAAGACGTAAACACGATCTCGTCCTATAGGTATAAATATAAATAGNTAGAAATGTTATTGTATCGTGACTTGGTATGTAAGAAAGACAGATGATATATTACATGTAAGTAACAATATGATGAAGAAACTGTGAGGATTATGTGAAAAAAAATATAATACCACCTCAACTTGTTTTTTAATTCTACTTTTGCAATGCTTCTTCAAAAAAGTCAAATTCAGTCGGTCGTAAATCGAATTGTATTTTCAGTTATTGAAATCATTGTACTCCGTTATACATCTATTCTGAATGCGATGTTACTGAAAAAGCAAATGGTTTCTCTGCAAATAGATCTCGGGCATTTGGATGGTCCAGTAAGCGAATACGATCGGACACTTAAAGAAGAACAGAAAGAAACTGAAACCTAACAGGTTAATCGGTTTCCGATAGAAGAGTCAAGAGACTTGCGTTACACAAACTTGAGTTGCGAGTAAAACAAATTAGAGAAAACAAAGATGCGTACACGAAATTGAAAGTGATCTTGATAAACTCGCGTTTGCCGTTACGCACTCGTTACTTAAGTGGCAAGCGCTGCTATTTCGCACACCACATCTCGATACATCAGGTCGTGGAAGGTTGAAACGAGCTTACGCGACCTATACAACGCAAATTTATACTTGCAATTAAGTCCGCTCTTTTGTCTCGTCCGCTCTATCAGAGCTCTTGATTGCTAATTTATGAAATTCACTTGCGGCAGTAATCAATATAACGATATCACGTTTTACTTCGGTTGTTACAATTGATATGTTCGCTATCAGCGGGTGCAGATGTCTATTTGCGTGATAACCTGTTTAGGTGGGTATGAAAAACTACTTCGCGTGCGTAGAAATTATTTTTATTAGCGCAATAAATATTCCGCGATTATTTTCTATAATTGTTAGATTCGCACGTTGTATTTGAAATACAAAATTTTCGTTAAAATTTTATTTAAAGTAGAGGGTTGCATGACATACACACACTTTACACACAAGTATTTTTATAATATTCGCTAAAGAGATAATTGTTGGATAATATTTACTTTATTTTAAGATTTAAATTTGTGCCAAAAGAACAATATTTTTATGTTGNGTCATACAATGTTATTCCGTAAAGTTTTGGATGTTATTGGTTTTTCGTCTCTTTTGTTATATAAAATTTTCTATTTGTTTGTTTTGTTACATAAAATTTTCTATTCGTCTCTTTTGTTACATAAAATTTTCTGATACTAAACGATTTCGTATTTACGTGTATATTCTTGCATGCATTTTGGATGTCG
>NW_018024031.1:7220-8415 GCF_002006095.1 Pseudomyrmex gracilis | reverse complement strand
AGATAATTTTCCAACATAAATATATTAGCTCATCATACCGTATACGAGGTAGTAGGCCTCAAACAACCAAAATTAATGAACTAATTAAACATATTATAATAAATATTATATCCCTAAAACAACAAGGATCTAACAAGGATCTAAATAACAAAGTAAAAACAACATTTACAAAAATAATTATACCATATTCAGCTAAAAAAATTAAGGTAAATCCAGACCTAAAATATTCAACATTAAATCCAGACACTAGCTCAGACTCACCTTCAATAAAATCCATAGGCCTTCGATTTAACTCAACCAAAATACTAATAAAAAAAACCATAGCTATAGGAAAAATCATTAATATGTTTCAACATCAATACTGTCATATCAGCAAATTAACAAAAGTAAAACCCTCTTCTAACACTATAACCATCAACATAATTAAAATAAACCTAACCTTATAAGAAATCATTTGTGAAACCGAACGTAAAGTTCCTATTATCGAATAAGTTGAATTTGAGGACTAGCCCAAAAATAAAACAATATATCTACCCAATTTTTTATAAAAACAACTATTAATAAAATTGAATAATTTAATTAATAAATATTAGTATAGACAGGTAGCACTATCCATAGTACTAGTATTATAAATGTTATTATCAAAGGTCTTAAATAATACAAATAATATTCAGACTTAATAACTACAAACAATTCTTTCCTTAAAAGTTTAAGCCCATCCCTAAAAGGCTGCAGAAATCCCCCATACCCAACCTTATTAGGACCTTTTCGATCTTGGATATAACCCAAAATTTTTTGTTCNAAAAGAGTAAAAAAAGCAATAGATAAAATCACATAAACAATCATTAAGAAAAGGGATACAGAATTGCAAAAAAAATAATTTATATATAATAAAATTATTACTTATATACAAATGTATATATAATTAAATTCTAAATTTAATGCACTTACTCTGCCAAAGTAATATAATTAAATAAATAATTTAAATAATCAAGTCCTTTTGTACAAAAATTAATTAATTTTAAGAGATAGAAACCGATCTGGCTCACGCCGATCTGAACTCAAATTATGTAAGATATTACAAGTCGAACAGACCTATAAATTATAATTCTTCTTATAATTTAAATTCTTAATTCAACATCGAGGTCGCAAACACTTTTATTAATATGAACTATCCAAAAGTAACGCTGTTATT
>NW_018024031.1:4514-6215 GCF_002006095.1 Pseudomyrmex gracilis | reverse complement strand
ATATATATATATATATATATTAATTAAATTTTAATTAGTCATAGAGGTCATACCCAAGGACTTACCCACCTAGTAAATAAAAATATTAGTATTTAATAATTATCTTAAACTAAGCAATTAATTTAATTAAATAAAGTAAAAACTATAGATATCAGAAAAATCTAATAACACATATCACCCCTATAATTCTATTTAAGATAATTATAAAACATTAACCTTAACATAAATTTATAACTCTTAATCTTTCGAGAAATTCTATAAATAAATTTAATTTTAAATAATCCCTGATACAAAAGATACTAAAAAACAATTATACTTAAATTAGTATTAATTAACTCCATTCACATTAATAAAATCAGTAATTAAAAAATTTAATTATATCAAATACTAAACAAAGAAAATCAACATATAATTCTAACTACAATAAAAAATTACTCAATTAAATAAATTAATTCGATCATAAAAAAATCCTTTTCACTAAAGAAAAATCANCTTATTGTAAATAAAATATTTTTATTAAACTAGGATATTATAACAAAAATCATATAATCTAACAACACTTTCCAGTACCATTACTATGTTACGACTTTTCTCATCTTCTAAACAAGAATGACGGGCAATTTGTACATATTCTTAATTAAATTCAACTAAAATTATTATATCATTTTACAATTAAATCCTTTTTCATAATTAAAATTAAATCAATTAATCCAATGTATATCATAAAACCAACGTAACTCCTCTAAATCTCAATTATAACTACATTTTGATTTGAATTACTNTAAAAACTTTACCTATATCTCAAATAAATATCTATTAATTTACTCTTAATTCAGAATAAATTAAGCTTACTCTTATTAAGTTTATCTACTCCTGTGATAGTCGCTGACAAAAACGGATTTTGGAAAACCCGGCGAGCGGTATTACCGTCATTGCTTGTACCATATCCAGGTTTAACTACATCTATCAAGAGTCCCATTTCTGAGTAAAATCTTTTTTTTACCTCTTTTTTTCGATGTTTCATTTTTTCTTTGTCATTTTTAAATCTAATCTGCCATTTCTTTATATCTAAACGATACGAGAGATGTAGCAAACATTCAAAACAACAAATTTTTGCGTGGAGAGGTGACAAACCAAATTGATAACTTTCAGGATCTTCTACTTTTTCTGGTATTTTACTTCTGTTATTATTTCTTTAGGATTACACTCACATATATAACATTTTTAAGAAGATACGTTTGTAATAGAATTACAAGTTTTACCGTCTATCATTGTTAAAAATAATTTTGGTTTAATATTTAATTCTGTGCCATCTGTTAATGATATTTTTTTTGGAATAAAGTAAGGTTTTTATTTGAAAAGTAATATTAGCAATTTCCGCCTTTATTAGTTCTGTCGTTTCTGATTTTAATAAAAGTTCAATAGGGCAACAGTATCTTGTACTAGAAGGCGTCGTATTTTGCCACAATATAAGTTTTTCTTTTTTTACATTATAACAATACATTTGTACAGGAACAATCGATATTACAAATATTGCACTATCTTGCTGATCTTCAATGCAAGTTTCATAAAATTATTGTTTATATTGAGAATGTCCANTACTCCCATTACAGCCCCATTTAAAAATAATTTTAACATTTTGTAAAATATTTTTAAACTTTAACAATATCTCGTTTTGCACTATACAAAGTCTTTTTACAG
>NW_018024031.1:1600-3394 GCF_002006095.1 Pseudomyrmex gracilis | reverse complement strand
ACTATTCATAGCAACAACAATCAACAAATGCAAATATCTGATATTTTATCAATATTTGACAACTAATCGCTTGACAACTGTTTTCCAACCTGAAGTTTTCTTAATGTTACGTGTGAATATAGCGTTATTATCCTTAATAACCAAGGTGTTTGTAATGAAATTAGGTGCAGTACAATGTCAGTTAAAAGAATGTAGTAAATTTTCTATTGTTTGCAAACATTAGATTTTTTCATTTTGTCCACCTAGATTCATAAAATTAGCTACTGTGCGGTGTTTGCTGACCACTGACTGTTTTTTGTAGTTCTGATAAAAATTACGACGGTGTTCAGTGAGTCTTGTGCGTAACTGTNTGCTCGTTTGGCCTATATANGAGGCATCACAAAAAGAACAGGTGATTTTATAGATGATGTTATTATTCATCTCTCGATCAAGCATGTTCTTATGCACCTTAATGTAACTATTTAAAGAGTAAAAATTTCTATACGAGACATTGAAGCTCATTGTTTTTAGAGTTCCGGAGATATTGTCAGTAACTCCGGGTAAAAAAGGTACAGAAAAATACTTCTCCTCACTAATCAAACCAGTTTCCCCCAATGCAGCTTCACAATTCGTACCATTTAATTTGTTGTTAAATAAAATATGCAATCTTTTTTGGACTACTTTAAAAATCAGATCTAAGGAGTAGTCATTAATTAGCAAGATCTGCATTGTTTTGATCAAATTGTTTTTATGGAAAGAAAGGTGAAAAACCAAAATTGCTCTGTCTATAACACCAAGCATAACACCAATTTTCTGTTTGAAAGGGTGATATAAATTGCAAAGTGTGAACACAAGATACTTATAATTTTTTTTATCTACAAATATACATTGATGTTTTTTCTGGTACGAGATCACTAATCATTGGCGGTAAATTGTTGAGCAAATAATATAGTTTTGATGTTTAACATTAGGTTTTTGTTTTTAATCGATTCTGAGTGAAGCGCCAGTGGAATATTATTANTAAATAAACGAGCACGATTAAGCACTCTTTCATTTAAAACTTCCAACGTAAAAACTTGTTCCTTATAAATAAAATGATTTAACATTTTACTCATGTCACCTACAAACTACTTCTAATAAATCATGCATTGGATCTATAGATACATTTTCTGCTACATGAAAATTTGGTATTTTATTAAACATACACTCTTCTTGTATTCCAAACTTTAAATTACTATCGTAATTAGGATAATCATTGCATGTTTTTATATATTTGTTTTCTTCAATAATAAGTTTTTGTGTTTCGGTTTTGGTTGCTGTACAAATGCGACAAAAATACTACAGTATTAATACTCTTAGAAAATCCAAAACTTATGTTTAAGCCTAAATTATTTCTAGCAATAATTATTAAACAAAAAAATATTGTTACGTCCTGGACTCCACGGTCCCCTATATTTTGCAACGTAATATAATTATTAAGTTTATCAGTAGTCTTAAAGAATAATTTCCGAAACGAATTCCTGGAAAGAGAAACGAGAGCCGAGATAAGATAGACAGGTCCGAACCGGATGGCGCGTTATAAACGACCCTAGCAGGACGACATATGACAGACAGACTCGCGCCGGACAACGCACTATAAACAATCGAGCATAGAGGACCTGGATTAATAAACGAACCTTATCGACTCTTGAGAGGAAATTTTTAACGGACAATAGCCTTTTGTATAAGCGCGGACACCCGCGACTCCCGACAAGCCGCCACAGCTCTCATAACTCTAGAAGGGAAGTCGTAAATCGAGAGGCTAGAGCCATCACG
>NW_018024031.1:0-870 GCF_002006095.1 Pseudomyrmex gracilis | reverse complement strand
AAAAATAACATAGTTACTACGTACGTACGCTTTGCTTTCCATTTGTTGTTAAAGTTTTGCACAATAAATTGTAATAATATTGTAGTATTATATAATTTTATTGTATAAAATAAAATCAGTGTTACTTGTCGTAACATATATCATCGCAAAGAATTTCTTGTTACATAGAAAACGATTCTATCAAGAGTTATCGGNAATTATTTCTATTGGATGTCTTGCACAGTAATGCATGTCCAATCATTCAAAAACAGTTGCGCGCCAGTGGTAGCGTTCGGCAATTGTTTCGTGTGCCACTATACGCATCAGTTATCACGACGCAGCGCTCGACAGCGGTTATGTTTCGACCATAGACGTATAATATATAGACTGCGCGTTTGGCTGAAAACATGTCTTCAACGTTGAGAGAGACAACATACTTTGAATAGTAACTCTTTCTCTGTCTATCAATGTCTGTGATGGGATCAGGGCCTACTGTTTCATACCACCTAACCTATACCATACCATCATCCCTTAATCTCTTTCACTCTTNATCACCCCCACTATTTTTCTATCCCCACTTTTCCACTACTATTCTATCAATCAGCNAAGACTTCTTTTTCCCCCACTACTTTGCTAAACAAAGATGAGGCTACTATTCAACACTAGCTGTCTCTCTCAACGTTGAAGACATTTTCTTAACATGGCAAAGATAGAGAACGCGCAGTCTATATATTATACGTAGTAGTGTAATAAGGCCGGTTCTAAGCCAGGAGCTCCGAGGAGGGCGCGGGGTATGACGTCACAAGGGGAGGGGTGACGTCATACGGAGGGGAGGGGGTATGACGTCACAAAGAGAGGGGGTATGACGTCACAGGGGGGGTATGACGTCAC
>NW_018024030.1:0-8662 GCF_002006095.1 Pseudomyrmex gracilis | reverse complement strand
CAGACGGCATGCTCGCGCTTTCGGAATAGGATTGAAGCGGTGATCGAGGCGCAGGGCGGATACATTAAGTAAAATGTCTCAGAAAAGATCCCTTAACCCAGCTATAAAGCAGTCTATTTATGTTTTTTCATATTTTCTGTACTAAACAACTTTTTCAAAAAAAAAATTTTTGTCCGGATTTAAGTGGCGGACCCTGTATGTATATTTTTTTTTCGTTTTTTTTATTTTATAATATAATTTAAATGTAAATAATACGTTTTTTATTTATTAATTGCATGTTATAAAAGTGTAGTTTTTTACACACAAAATCCGTGGTTTAAAAAATACAGTAAAAATAAATAAATTATTACTAATTGTGTTTTTAAAAAGCGAATAAATCATTGTACGCAACATGTAAAAATATATGCAACATATCTTATTTATTTGACCTAGATGGAACAATACATAATGCAGGATGATATTTGTCATAAAAACAAGTAAAGCAATAATTTTCACGACATTGTGCACATCGTATGAACGCTGCAGGTTTACATTGACATGGTTTCTTTAAAATATCTATTGAAAAACATACTTCGTTAACATTCATAAAATTAAATAAATGCGTGATGTCCGAAGTGTTAAAAGTCGTCTACAATAAAGAGTTTTAGACTGTAACAGTAAGAAACTGACAAATCACAATCGATTATTCTTCTGTACTTTGTCTGTGATTGGTCAATTTCTTACTATTACGACCTACAACTCTCCATTGTAGACGGCTCTTTAGCGGGAATCTGCCCGAAAGCGTTGGCGGAGCCGATCTTAATTTTCTCACTCTCGCAGGCATCAATGTACGAGCTCTTGAGCAAACAATACGGATCATTGATTTTAATCTTTGATGCAGTGCTGTCTTCTTCTTAGCGAGCAGCAGTTACCTCGTGGACAAAAACAAACAGCTCCAAAAAATTTTTTTGTACCAAAAAAGGCCATTGCGCTTTAATTGATTGTCTCAAACATCTTCATTTTGTTTCCAAAATGAACCCAGAAATTTTTCGTAAATATTATTATTTGATTTATTAGATTTTCAGTTGCTAAACGAACTTTTTGCTAGTGCTAGTTAAAATAAACAAATTAATAGTTAGACCAACACTTAATAATTAGTATTTTTCTCTACTTAATTATTTAAATCACTTTTCTATCACTTATCTAATTACTTCTTCTTTGCTCTAATTAAGAATGGCGGAGCTTTCTGAAAAAGATCGAATATCACTGTTGATGATGCAAGGATGGAGAAATCAACAAAGAGGATATAAAACAGTAACGCGATCATTTAATAAAAATTTTCAAAATAAAAATAATAGAATCTCTAAAAGTACTGGAATCCGTACTATTCAACGTTTCAAGGACATTGGTAACGTTACAAGCCGTTAATGATAAGGCATTGAATGTTTTACAGTCTTTTCTTAAAAATCCCTATATTTCCATCAATCGCGTTGCACAAGAACACGAAATCGGTCATGCATCTGTCAGTAAAATTTTGAGATTGAATAAATGGCATCCATACCAACTCCATTTGTGCCATGAATTGTCCGAAGACGATTTTGATAGACGCATCGAATTGTGTGATCTTACGATGCAGATGATTTTGTCGACGATCCTCTATTACTTAATAATATTGTTTTCTCTGATGAGGCAACATTCGAACTGACAGGAAATATAAATAGACACAATTGTAGGTACTAAAGTGACGTTAATCTTCACTGGAAAACAACCAATCATACCCAATATCTACAAAAAGTTAACGTATGGGCTGGTATTGTTACGTCCTCGGAAAAACAGAAGTTTTGACTTCTTCGTTTCGGGATGCCCTACGGCCGGAGAGCATTTTAGTGTTTCCTGGAAATTATTTTAGAGTTCTTCACCGTTGCAGTACCCACACTCGAACACAGATTTTACTACAACNATATTTTTGTTACACCTAGCACACGCGATATGTCCAGCGACTGTATAAGGAGAAGTGACGACCGTGTGATACTGAAAGATTTCGACTGGTTCGTACTGTCTGACCAAATCAGAGCAATCTTGGCACAATATTTGATCAGTGAGAACTTTAAACGCACCCCAAATTTACAGACCATAACTTAACCGTGCCGTCTCTGACATAAATTACACGAACTTACTTGACGGATTTCGAACAAATTGTTACCACAACGTGCGCAAAGAAAATAACGGACACAAGGACGACTTTCGGCAAGGCGTCGATGATCATAAGCTGACTCGAACGGTTTTGAATGATGGGCAAGATAGGCACAATCCTCGCAATACAGTTCGTCTGTGAAAACGCGTATCTCGGCTCTCTGAACTCTACACAAACCTACGCGACTCCTCAAAGGATACAGTAATACAGGGGGCCTGTGTAGTGATAAATCGTTGGGTCATGTAAACGATAAAAATCCTACATTTGAAACTCTATTTAGAAAATACATGTACATTTCCGGACACGACAAACAGGAATTTAGAAGTCGTATTGTTTCTAACCTAATTCCACACTTTGTGCAAGGAACCGGAAAACTTCTGTTACCAATTACTACCGCGTGTTAGTAAATTACTTCAAAGAATTCTACCGGTAAGGTAGACTCAAAACAATTGTTACACTACAACTCATTAGTTAATACGCGAAGCTTGGCATTTACCTGCCTACACCTACCGAGATGATACCGCTGATGATGGTTGAGGGCGGGAGACAGATAAACTAATCGCGAGTCGAACTGTTTTTTAGGTTTACACATTTAATGAAAATAAGTAAAAGTAACTACACACTAAGTTTACAACGGAACAAACGGATACAGTGTTTGTCGACGTTTTGCAATATAAGTATTATAATGCGGATCTGATTTTGGAATATTACACGGATACACTGGCTGTTTGGNTAACTTTTGCGGCAAATACCACGATTTCTCACTATACGTATCGTATCGTGGATCTTCCTTTGGAATCAACGGTTGTAAAAATGTTCTGGGTATCGTGATGGTTTCTAACCGTTTCCAAATGCTTATAGTATGCGTGACAATTTCTATCAATACTACAGTTGATTGATTATTTTCTATATTTTTGTTGACGACTTGAATTTCTGATTCTACATGTTCTGAGACGCTGGGGTACATATAGTCAGAGATGTTTGCTTCAAGCGAACTTTCTTTGGTTTTATATTGTTTAATAAGTTTCCTCAATTGTACTTTCCTACCGGCTCTTACGCCGCGTTTATTAGGACGTGGCATTTATAGATAGACATAGGACATAGGTTATAATTAGAATTGTTAAAATTCCATTTACTGGATAAATTTACGTTGACAGGATACAGCGGTTCGCTTCCTTACTCAAGCGCTCCTGCCTCGGAGAACGGACTGGCCTGAACTTATTAAACTTATTGAAACAAATATTAAAAACAGAAATCTCTTACTTATGTGCTTATTTCTACCGCTTCTATTTTAAGGTTATTCGGAAACAATTTGTTATAATTATTATTAGTAACGTAAGTTTCTAAGATCCTACCAAAGTGGTTTATGAATTAAGTGCATATTGATGTACGATACTTCGTTTAATTCTACGATTCTGTGATTCTATTATTCTATAACTCTACACGCGAGTCTTGTATCTAGGGCGCTTTCTTACTTGAGCGCTTCACCAGTTAAGACTTAGTTGAGAATTTAGTAAATTACGATGTCTTTGACTCTGTGATTCTACTATTTTACGACTCTACACGCGAGTCTTGTATCCAGAGCGCTTCCTTACTCAAGCGCTTCACCAGTTAAGACTTTGAATCAAATTGAGACTGAATATCGGGATGGTTACCGGAATTAGAATGATTTTATATAGAAATATAATTTATTTTTATATTTCTATATAAAATCATTCTAATTCCGGTAACCATCCCGATATTCAGTCTCAATTTGATTCAAAGTCTTAACTGGTGAAGCGCTTGAGTAAGGAAGCGAGGAGTGTGTAGAAACACACGAGTTTTGTGTCCAGGGCGCTTCCTTACTCAAGCGCTTTACCGGTTAAGACTTTAAATCAGACTGAGAGCAGAAGTGACTTGAACGAAGAATAGTGAATTGAATCGAATAAATGACTTGAATTGAATAGAACTGAATTGAACGGCAGAACGAACTGAATGACGCTCCGTGCNCCGGGATCCTTTTTTTATACCCGACTCGCTTGGTGGGGACGCAGCCCCGTGGATCCTAGTGGGAGACGGTGTCANCGAATAGAAAACGTGTACAGCAAGGATTCGGGTCCCTCGAGTAAGAGTAGTGGCTATCGCTGGCCAATAAGAATATAGCTGCAACGGGGAAGTCCCGTTGCAGTGGAAATAAGACTTTCCTCACGCGCTTACGACTTAGGAATGTTGCGCGGATAAGATACCGACGGTGCTCTCGCCTCGGCAGAGCACAAAGGGTTTATGTTTCGGCTTCAGATAAGATAACCCGGTCAGCGCCGTCGCGGCTCCTTGCTCCGGCTCGAACCAAAGGACGCGATTACTAAGAACTTTCGCCTCGGTGAAGTACAAAGATTTTCGCCTCGCCTTTGTCGGAATAAAACAACGCACGGCTTGACCTCGAAGGGCGCCGGAATGTCGTAAGAACTATTACGAGTGGGTATGCACTTTACAATGACTTTCGGCTCGCTATAGTTAGGTCTATGCTATAGTTACAATGCTTCTGGAACGCATACAAATGACTTACTGACTATATGCGCAGCTTCCTATGTTAAACGCACATATATGGATATATTCTTGTACGAGAAAAACGCAAAGGGTCTCCCCTTGGGACACATTCTAGTATATATAAATATACTTTCTACGGTTAAACACAAAATTGGGAAGTAGCCGAAAAACTTAGTTTCTGTGAAGACTAAAAGTCACATATATAAATATACTACGTATGTTAATATTCTATGACTTATGAGATATAGCGGTTTTTAACAATTGTGGATATTTCGAGAACCAGAAAAGAAATTCGAAAGCGGACCACGTAGGTACCTTCACTTTGGGTTCGAGAATTTTATGCGACATAATAAAAGTAAACAATTTGATTATCTCGGAAACGGTGGTAGTTAGAGAAACATGGTTTTCAGATTCTTATTTCTACTACTTAGTTGCAAAATACCACGTTTTTAAAAGTTAATAATTTTAATTATTTAAACAATTGATTGTTAATAACAAATTCTAGAGATTTAAAACCACACTGGTATTTAGCGGTATTTTACGCTGATTCCAACGATGAAAACCGTTTTTTCCTATTGCTTGTGATTTTTGTTATATTAATTTTGCAATTTAAGTAATAATATGTGGTTTAAACTTAAGCTAAGTGAAACGTGGCTACCGGTAATAGGAACACGATGGTAACTCGTGCGGGTCGATAACTTGTTTGGAAGTACAATTTTTAGCAAGTGTTTACTTACCGACCGTGGTAAATGTTTAAGCAGAGTAAAACGATGGTACTGGTAATAGTACCGACTTTGATACTTGAAAAAAACGGTACCTATTAGTATAACCGGTTACCGGCATGAGTTACCTATTAACTTTGCGTCTTACAGCTTATTTTACTGTACGCACACCTACATTACACTTCTAGTCTACGGTCAGCACTTAAGGTAGTGTTTCAAAGGTATTTTCTCTCGACCAATCAGATTGTTTTCGTCGTTTTTAAACGAGTTCCCAAAAAAACTTCAGAAAGAGACTTTCGTGACGGTACTCGCAAGGTTTCAAAGAGTTAGAAAACGCAACAAAACTATTGACCAATCAAAACGCGTTTTACCAAACTGGTTAACCAACGAGATTTTTTTTACTTTTTTCGGTGGTTTAAAACATGAATTTCAAGAGAAGGCTAACTCGGCGTAATTGCTGCGTGCCTTGTCAACCCGTAAGGCAAGTTTTTGCACTTTATCCAATCAGGTTGTTTGTCACCAAGCAATCAGCCAATCAGACGTTTTCACTGATTTTGACCGACTTCCTGGGCGAATTTTGAAGAAAAAAACAGTAGACGTGACTTGTGAGAGTCCGGAGACTTAGAACTGACAGAAAACTGTTTTGACCAATCAAACGATTTTACGAGTTTTTAACCGATTTCCGGCTGATTTTTAGAAAAAGAACTATGAAAGATGACTTACAAAGACCCGACGAGTCGGAATCCACGACAAAACGACTGACCAATCAGATTGCGAGTTACTAGGAAACTGACCAATCGAAGCTTGGCGCGGTGAAAAACAGCTTCATACTACGCGTAGAGAACTGTGAACTTGTACATACGTGAAAAACTGTTGCACGAACCTGGTTAACATAAGATTATGTGAAATACGTAATTTTAAGAATAACATTTGTAATACGCAACTTAAAGTGTCGTTACTAACTTGGTACAATTATATAGCAGTATGTGAACATAATATAGTGCATGCGATTATAATATAAAGTATGTGATTACAACATAGTTGTATGTAGTTATAATATATGTAATTACAATATAGTGTATGTGATTATAGTATAATGATTCTCGTCGTAGTGTAACGTCATTGCGGACGACGGTTGTCGTCGTAGTTTAACGTCATTTCGGACGACGGTTGTCGTCGTAGTTTAACGTCATTGCGGACGACGGTTGTCGTCGTAGTTTAACGTCGTTGCGGACGAGATAGAGGTAAAAATGTCGGAACGTGACAGTATTTTTAATGGTAAACTAGATGGCTTTTTCTTCCTTGAAGGCAATTTGACAGAACAGGTACACACAGTCATGCTTTGCGAACAAATTGGTCGAGCTATTCGAGACATAGCTGGTGGAAATATAGATAAAATTTAAAAAATATATAGAAAGGCAGTTGGAGTTCAAAAGCACAGTTGTTGTTGTGTATGGATATAATAATGATGTTCTTTATTTGATAGTTTATAATGTTGACGTTTCGACCATGGTTTTTAGTCTTTATCAAAATCGTTCTACAAAATTGATTACAAAATTTAAAACATAAATAGTATATGGAAACACCATTAACAAAAATTATGAAAAAAGAATACACAATACAAAAATAATTTGTTAACTTACAGACGTATGCTGTTCGTAAAAAACGCCGATCAAGATACAAAATCAAGGTGTTACATGGTAGTGATCGCAGAACAAGAGTTGTAACGTAATTGAATAAAATTTGAAAAGACGACAATATGTACAGCGAGATCAACATTATGGACATGCGCAAAGGAGAACTTAATCTTTATTAACAACAAATGGTACATAAGATTTGTCGAGGTTTTCCGTGTCGCTGTGTAGGTTAAGGCCATATGTTTGTTTTTTAATGTGTAGAGTTTCGGAAATAAGACGCTTATAATAATGCTTTTCACAATCTAGGATCTCGACTTTATCCCAAGAGAAATCATGGGAATAATTAATTCTGTGATCAGTTATTACAGAAGTTTGCGTGGTGTTACGTTTTATATGGTTTTTATGTTTGTTAATTCTAGACTGCAATACTCTACCAGCCTGGCCTACATAGGATGCCTCACAATTATTGCAGTTAATTTTATAAACTACGAATGGACAAGACATAGGAGGTGTAGGATCTTTTTGTACTTTGATAAATCTGGACAATTTGTTTAAACTATAAAAAGAGTAACGTGTGTCAGTATCTTTATTAAAAGTTGACAAAAATTTCTCAGACAAATTTTGTGTATAAGGCATCACAAACCAACGAGAAGGTTTATCATCAAGATTATTGTTAATTAAAAACGTCTTTAAGTCATTGTTCTTTAAAAAATTATATTTAAGTCGTTTTTTAAAAATATTATAAATAAAGTCAATAGGGTAATTGTTGTCATTGAGAATGTTAATAATAAAGTCAAAGTTCTTTTTATGGAAGTCAGGATGTGATAAAAAAAATGCTCTGTTAATAAGACCTATGACTGTGCCTTTTTTCTGGCTAATAGGATGATTAGAATGGAAATTGAGATATCTGCCAGAAAAAGTTGGCTTGTGATACCAGTCATGTTTCAAAAAATTATTTGTCTTAATTATGGTGATGTCCAGAAAGTTTAATTTGTTGTAGCCTATTTCCATGGTGAATTGTAGACGAGGATGATAAGAATTGAAAAGGTGGAGAACTAAGTCAAAGTTGTCAGCAGGAACCATTAGAGCTATATCATCAACATATCGAACGTAAAAAGGAGGCTGAAAGTGTAAAGAATTGAGGATGTTCTGTTCGAGATCTTGCATGACAATATCAGCTAAAATGGGGGAAAGAGGTGATCCCATTGGTGCGCCAAAGGTCTGTCGATAAAATTGGTTATTAAAAATGAAAAAAGTTGAGTTATATACAAATTTGATTGCATTAAAAAATTCATGTTTAGGTAAAGACGTCTCTTTACTTATAAGATGCCATCTTGTCTCTAAACTATTAATTACTAAATCCAGCGGAATATTGGAAAACAAAGATGTGACATCTAGAGAAATTAGTTCAAAGGATTGTTCAAATATTACATCAGAAATTATCTTTGAAAGGTGAAAACTATTTAACACAAAACTTTTAGAAGGTGGNATACTTTTGGAAATAATTTTGTGTAAGAAGAAAGCAAGGTTGTGTAACGGACTATTAATTGAAGAAATAATTATTCTTAGTGGATTACCTGATTTATGAATCTTTGGCACACCAT
>NW_018024029.1:2198-8598 GCF_002006095.1 Pseudomyrmex gracilis | reverse complement strand
ACTTTTTCGGTTTATCATTAATTTTAACGAACGTACAACTCCGTGGCTTGTACCCAAACCACGGTTTAGGACCTGTGTCACGATTTTTAAAGACTTAGAATGGCGTATGGACTAGCTTGAAACGGTCCTTTGAGCCATATATGCACCAAACCAAACCGCCTTTTCTCGTATACAGGATTACTTATGAGACCTCACAAAAGAAAAATGGGAGATTCTCTCTTTAAAAAACTTGTTCTTTTGAAAGCATCACGTTTTACTTCTAAAGAGCAAACTGTCATTTCAAAAGAATAACTAAATGTCTGAAAACAATGAATTTTAAATATAAGAAATAGTACTAAGAAATATGTATAAATAATAAGAATAAAAACTTTTAATATAAATAAATATAAAATATAAATATTAAAAAATCCATTTTTCCTTGAAAAAGCATTTTAAAAATGCCTATTTTCCATTTCCTATTTTAAATGGGTATCTAAAACTATTTTGCATTTTGCATTTTCAAATGGAAAAGTTTTACTTATTTTACATTTTCTATTTCAAATGGCTTTGGATACCTATTTTGCACATCTCTGGTTATATATTATTATTATGTTTGTCACAAGGGAGGATTGTGCAGTACACTACTACACGCGATACACAGTCTTCTTTCAAAATGGGCATGTCGTGCTCGTGTTCAAGATGTTGTGACTCTGATCACCCTGTGAGAAGGGAATTAATTCGGGATTATACCCGAATTAAATTTTGAAGATTCGATTTAGTTCAACCGATCAACCGATAAACTCGGTTAAAGGAGACCGGCCCGAAAAATATCCTTAAGTGGTAAGCGGATTCGAACTTGGAACCTTCGAGTTCGCAGCTCTTGCACTCAGGCCGCGAGACTACTGGACCGACAAACAAGATAGATAAATAAACGGTCAAATCGAGCAAAATTCAGGATAAAAAGTATATATTAAGAATAATTTATTTACATATGAAAGCACGAAACGTTTTGTCTCTGACTTGGGATTTCTTCAGTCGTAATATAATTTTAAAGCGCAAAATACAGTAGAAAAAAATACAAATAATAAATAATAAATAACATATAATAAAAATTATGTCGCAAAACAAATATTGACAATCAAATCACAGGCGATAAGTTCTTTTACACATATCCGCTCATTATAACAAATGTGTGTGGTGTAATAAAAAATAGATAAATAAGATGTCATACATTGCCGTGTAGTTGTCCAATAGTAAAAAGATGTTATGAGTTCTGGAATGACACAGATCAATTAGAGAAAGCGCAACGCAGGCAACAAAGAAAACCAAAAACAAAACAACTTACGTTTTGTGCTTTCATATGTAAATAAATTATTCTTAATATATACTTTTCATCCTGAATTTTGCTCGATTTGACTGTTTATTTATCTATCTTGTTTGTTGTTACTACGAGCGTAATACCTTTGACTACTGGACCGGTCTGCTCGAAATGTTTTTAGAGACATAACCGCGGCTTTCGTAACTCTAGAAGGGAAATCGTACAATCAAGAGATTAGAGCTGCAAAATGCAGATTTAAATAAGATAAAACACGTACAGATAATTGCGCGCGCGAGTCCAAATAAACCGATCCGAAAATCGAGCGCAAGAGAGTTCTCGCTTTTCAACAACCGAGGTCAACAACCGAGAAGTCAAAATTTCGAAAAAAGACAATGAGATATAGGAAATCAGCCAGCATCAATGAAAGCCTTGGATTCTCGATCCGCAGGGCAATTTAACAGAACAGTTCAACAGTTCGGTTCGATAGCACTCAATTGGGAATTTAATAGTCCGAGTATAGCTGTAACACAGTAGAGTCAGTGATCAATAGTCAATTAATCAGTTTTTAAATATTTTTGTTTTTAAATATCAAAATTTTGCACTCTTCGTCGAATCTTCTGAAGGCGCTACCGACTCAACTTCCAATCATCCGCGAGCAGCGCAAAAGCGGAATTGCCACAAGCAATTACCGAGCTGCGCTGTCGAAAATCAGCATCGCTACCACGCAGTCAAACAACAGCGCCGTTTACAACTGTGAGTCTAGTTATACTAAACCACACATATATCTTTTTCATATAAGTATGAGCAGCAATCAAGGTCAATTCTCACAGCCATTGTTAACACTTAATAATGTTAATACACAAAAAATTAATATTTTGATCTCCACTAATGTAATTTTTGTTTTAAACATTATTCCGATATATTATATCTAACGATTGTAATATATATCTGTTTAATTGATTATCTCGATCTGTCACTCTTATTCAAATGAACAGCGCCTATAACTAGAATTTTCCAAACAATAAACCCTTCTTATTTTACGATCTCTTGCGGAGACGGAGCCGATCGACGACCCGTAGTTAAGTGGTATTGGTGTATTTAGAGAGTAATGATCTTCTTGTTAACACCGTTTAGACCGAAATTTTCTACCAACTCAGACACATAATTTTTTTAAATCGCGACCACAAAATATTGTAACATTCGAATTCATCATATTGACTATATAGAATTTTTTGACTGTTGAGTTTGAAAATTTACGACCACGTCACATTCGTTACTTCAACCATTTATAATTGTTGAAGTAACGTCCTGGACTCTACCGCCTCTTTTATTTTGCAACGTAATATAATTATTAAGTCTAGCAGTAGTTTTAAAGAATAATTTTTGCAACAAATTCCTGGAAAGAGAAACGAGAACCAACCGAGATAAGATAGACAGGCCCGAACCGGATGACATATTATAAACAAACCCAGTGTTGTACCGCTACGACGGTACCGGATTTTTTTCACAGGATTTTCCAGTTCGGTTTCGGGGAGAAGTGACTCCGCTTTTATTCAATAGTTAAAATTGCTTTTATTTAACAACTTACAGTTTCTTACAGCTTAGTACGACAACTCGGCGATAGTTCTCAAACTTTTGCCCCCGATCCTGTCGCATCACCTTTTATACCACCGAATCAAGAGCATCGCCTTGTCCTACACTAAACAACGTTACACGAGTCGATCGCGCAACTCGTTCATCCTTGCTTGATCAGCTCTTGGAGACGAATCTACCGTCCCTGCTGATCAAGCAACACACGCTCCTAACAATGCACTTAACCTCGTCACAATTAAATATACGACCACATCTTTGCTTTTTATATTACTTCCTTACAATAAGCACATCTTATTTTACAAATTTCTTACAACGACCATCACTTTATTATATACCGATTTCCCAACACTTAGCCAGACGACATATTGTAAACATATTATAAATCTAGCCGGTATTGATAAGTAAGGGTTATCGCCTCAAAAAAGAATAGGATAAACAAAGAGTCTCTGTACGCGAACTACGCGCTCAGAAATTTGGACATGTCATTGAGGCTCTCGCGGCTCTATAAAAGAAGTCAAGAGGCTAGAGCTGCACGCAAACATAAACAAGATAAGGCACGTACCGATAAGCGAGATCTGAACAAAACGACAATACTAAGAACCGATCCGAAGAATCAAACAAAAAAAGAAAAGGTCTTTGCCCTAGAGGTCAACGAGAAGTCAAAATTTCGAAAAAGAACGATGAAGAAGGGAAAATCAACCAGCATCTATAAAAGCCCTGGATCCTCGATTCACGATCATTAGTTAGTATGCAGGTTTTCAAACACAGTTTGATCTTCAGTTCGAGAAACACAGTAGTCAATCGAGATTACTCAGAGAACAGCTTTAACGCGTTAGAGTCACTGATCAATAATCAATCGGTTAGTTTTAAATCAAAGAGATTAATAATTAATCGGTCAGTTTTAGAGCAAAAAGATTTTGCAAACTTCCTTCGTCAAACTTCCTGAGGGCGCCGCCGACTAAATTTCCGATCATTCGCGAAAAGCGCGAATCTAAAGCGGAACTACATAAGCAATTACCGAGGTGCGTTGCCGATTATCAGCATCGCTATTACTGAATCTAACAATAGCACCAATTACAACTGTGAGTCTAGCTTATATCAAACTTATGTATTTGTTACATATGAGTATGGGCAGCAATAAAAGTCGTCAATTCTTACAATGATAGTACTTAATAATGTTAATATTTTGAACCCCATTAACATAATTCAATTGTAAACATTATTCCAATTAATCCCGCGATGATTGTGATATATGTTTAATTGATTGATCTGTTATCTATATTCAAATGAACAGCGCCTATGTTAGAATAGAATTTTCCAAACAATGAACCCTTCTTACTTTACGATCTCTTGCGAAGACGGAGCCGATCGACGACTTGTAGCTAAGTAGTGTTATTGTATTTAGAGAGTAATAATCTTCTTGTAAACGCAGTTTAAACCAAAATTTTATGTAGTTGAAGTTTGGAACGTTCTTTGAGCGATATTGAAAAAGCAGATTTGCTCCATCCCAATTTTTGTTTACGGCAGTTATGTAATGTTACACGAAAGCTACAAATGCTATAAATCGAATACAGCCGTCGGAAACCATCAAAACCATCATAAAACAACCTTACAGTCACTCGTATCATTTTTTCATGACACGAGTTACCTCATTTCTTATTGCATAAGCATCACTTATAAAATGAAAAACACACAGGAAAACAAAAGTTATATCCTTAAGGTTTTAGACGAGCACCGCAACCCCCACAAACCACCCCGTTTGTCACTTAGAGGCACATTTTTCCATAAAACCTAATTTGCCCCATTGCGAATATTGTGAAAAGCGACTAGAAAGTCAGGAAGACACAGAGAAACACAAAACAAAACATAAGCACTTTTGACACCCACCGCAACCACCACAAAACACCTCGTTTGTCACTTAGAGGCACATTTTTCCACGAAACTTGATTTGCCCCATTGCAAATATTGTGAAAAGACTCTAGAAAGCGGAGGAGACACACAGAAACACAAAACGACAGATAAGCACTTTCGGCACTCAACGCAACCCCCACAAAACACTCCGTTTGTCACTTAAAGACACATTTTTTCACAAAACGTGATTTGCTTTATTGCAAATATTGTGAAAAGCAACTAGAAAGTGGAGGAGACACAGAGAAACACAAACCAACAAATAAACACTTTCGACGACCACCGCAACCTTTACGAAACATCATGTTTGTCACTTAGAGGCACATTTTTCCACGAAACTTGATTTGCCCTATTGCAAATATTGTAAAAAGCAACTAGAAAGTGGAGGAGACACAGAGAAACACAAAACAAAAGATAAGCACTTTCGGCACCCACTGCAATCACCACAAAACACCCCGTTCGTCACTTAGAGACACATTTTTCCACAAAACTTGATTTGCCCTATTGCAAATATTGTGAAAAGCAACTAGAAAATGGAGGAGACACAGAGGAACACAAAACGAAAGATAAGCACTTTCGGTGACCACACTTACAAAACACCCCGTTTGTCACTTAGAGGCACATTTTTCTACAAAACTTGATTTACCTCATTGCGAGTATTGTGAAAAGCAACTAGAAAGTGGAGGAGACACAGAGCAACACAAACCAACAAATAAGCACTTTCGGCGACCACCGCAACTCTTACGAAACATGTTTGTCACTTAGAAGCTTTTTTTCCACAAAACTTGAATTGCTCCGTTGCGAATATAGTGAAAAGCAACTGGAAAATGAATAAAATATGGAGAAAATCAAATCAACAGATTAGCATTTTCGGCGACCATCGCAACCCTAACAAAACACTTCGTTTCTCACTTAGAAGTATAGTTTTCCACAAAACTTGATTTACCCTATTGCAAATATTGCGAAAAGCAATTACAAAGTCAGTAATTTGTGTCTTTCTGAAAGTGTCACGGAGACACAAAAGAACATAAAAACTTTAGAAGTACTTTCACTACAACTTTTGTAGCATATTGATTTTTTTAATTTAGGAATACAGGTTTTTACGAAAGTCGATTTGCTTCACTTCATGTTTTTCTGGAAAGCAACTTTAGAATAAAAGAAAGACAACGAGACACAAAAAAAACGAAATAGAGCGTTGGGTTATACTACTTTTTTATATTATATCATTGTCTATAAATAATGTCAAGCATTCTAATAAGTTTTTTGATCATTTTGTAAGAGAATGATTACTTGCACATTAGTAGTAACAGTTGTCTGATAATTACTATTAGTCACTAATATACACTTGAGTTGTAATTTATGTAGTAGAATATATATAATATTTCTTTTTTCACGTCATTTAATTGTTTATTTAAGTTTTGTGATTTCTGCCGAGACAAAGTTATTGTGATAAGTATTACACAGTATATTATATTAAATTATTTTTTTATTTATACTCCGAAAACTTCTTTCTCTCTAAAACCTGTTTTACAACATTTATATACTACAAAACATTCTTTCTCTAAAAACCCGTTTTACAAAAAAAGTGATATCACAAAGTAG
>NW_018024029.1:0-1713 GCF_002006095.1 Pseudomyrmex gracilis | reverse complement strand
TTTTAGAGAAAGAATGTTTTGTAGTATATAAATGTTGTAAAACAGGTTTTAGAGAGAAAGAAGTTTTCGGAGTATAAATAAAAAAATAATTTAATTTAAATACAATACGTGTTGTGCGTGTACTTGGCGCCTGGGTTTACCTTTTTTGAAAAAGTAAGTTTTTAGAGTATCACACACTTTATATTTAGAATTTTTCGGCATAATAACATCCTGCAAAGCAGCTCTTATGATTTTTATCATTTCTTAGTTATTTCTTCAGATCCTTAAGTTTCTTTATTAGTTATATATATATATTTTTATTACTCGGCCCTGCCGTCTTTTCCTCTAGAACGTACCTAAAACTATCCAGATCTTTCACCATCGGTAAATTACCTACGTTAAAATCGGTGCTTCGGGAGTCAAAATTCAGAAGTAAAGTTACTAGTATCACCATTTTGTTGTAACTAACATCATTAAAAAACCACAGTTCCGAGCAAGTTACCATTACTTATGAGTTACCATCGTAACCCTTACGCCAACGTCGACAAGTTATCATCCTTAAGTCGCAACCACATAGCATCACAGTTAGTTGCAAAATTAATAACTAACAAACTAAAGGAGATAGAGAAAAACGGTTTAGGCTATAATTCTCAGCACACCAAACTGCAAAATACCAGCCCGGTTTGAACATTCTAGGTTTTGTTTTTAACAATCAAATGTTTAAATAATAAAAATTATTAAACTTTTATTACGTGATATTTTGCATTTAACTAATACAAAACGAGATCCGAAAACTATTTTGCTCTACCTTGTACCGTTCTCGAAATATTCAATTTGTTAACTTTCACTCTTTATCATAAATCGCAGAGTAGCCGATTGAAGGTACATGCAAAATTAGTTTCAAGCTATCTTTTCTGGTTCTCGAGATATTCGCGATTTGCGAAAGGGACTATATATCGTTAAATGTAGAATATTAAAATAAGTAAAATGTGTATATTCATCATTCATATAAGCTTTATTGTAAAACCGCGTTTTCGGAAACTTTCCAAACACCAAATTAACATAGGTTGTATGACGCGAAGTATTATTATATCGCGTGTGAACTTGACGCGAGGCACTACCGTGCTTTTTGATGTTTCTCTCTTTCTCTAACTTTCTTCTTAAAACGTGTTCGTATATATGTACGCCATCTGGCAGCAAGCATGCAAAAGTGCACACGACGATGACAAAAAACGTGATTTTCTCAATTCAAAAACTTTAACATTGCATATCTCCGAAAATACGAAATAAACAAAAAAAACGCAACAACACTTTTTTTTAAATGTTTTATTCTGAATCGATTGAGACCAAAACGAAATTGATCGGTTTAGTGTTTACTAAAATATTGCCCTGAGAAAATCTCCTCACTCCTAAAATGCATGAATCTCGCGTATAATAGGCACAGTGTGCTCGCGCAGTTCGAGCGCCACTTCGTTGCGCGTGAACTTGGCGCGAGGCACTACCGTGCCTCTTGATACAGGGGAGACCGGTACACAATGAGACACTTCACAAATAATTGTTCATAGAAAGTTTATTTATGAAGGAAATCTTTTTTTTTTAATGGAACATACAAGTACATTACATGTTTACATTGTACGGACAAAATATTGATAAAAAAAACAAGTGTTTATAACTTATAAATTTTTTTATAAAGTAGTGCAAAATGTCTCATTGTGTACCACCCCGGTACACAAT
>NW_018024028.1:2619-8630 GCF_002006095.1 Pseudomyrmex gracilis | reverse complement strand
CCGCGGACGGTTGCGCGAATCGCGGAGTTTAGCGACGGAAACGAGTCGTTCTCACCGCGAGCGTAACAATTTTGGGGGCTCGTCCGGGATTGAAAGTTCGAGCTTGAGAAAGCGACGGAATGGCTCTTGTTCACTCGCCGCGGAGAACGCGAAACCAGGCTGCGACTGGAGCGGCCGAGGTGCCGGCGGCATCAGCGGCGGTGACGACGGCGGCAGCGGCGGCAACGTCCGAGAACGAAACGTTGCGCGCGATCCTGCAGGAGCTGGAACAGCTGCGGGAGGAGCGCGCGTCTTGAGAGAGATTCGTTCCGTCAAAAGGAGCGGGAATTTAGCGACTTTGTGCGCCGAAAGGAGGAGGATGTCCGATGCCTGGAGGAGCGGCTTCAACGTGCTGTATCAGGCGAGTCGTTTTCGAGTCATTCTCCTATTCGGGCGGGGGAATTGTCGGGAGTAAAAATTAAGCCGGACGTGTTTGACGGGAGTGTTCCTTGAAGAAAGTTCCTTGTACAGTTCGAGTTGGTCGCGCGTGCGAACGGGTGGAGCGACACGGCGAAAGCAACGGTCTTGGCCACGAATCTGAGGGGGAAAGCGCGCTCGGTTTTAGAGGGGATGGAGGAGAGATTTAGTTACGATGAGATACGTTCAAAGTTAGAATCACGGTTCGGGGAGCGGGAGCTTTTTCAGAGTTGTTACGCGCAGTTCGCGAATCGTAAGCAGAGGGGCGGCGAGGATTTTGCGGCGCTCGGCGCGGATCTGGAGCGTTTGTCACGTCTTGCATACCCGGAAAGTTCACACGAAGTTCGCGAGAAAGTCGCTTGCGCGCAATTCATTGCTGCTCTCTCGGATGGCTTCGTGAAGCGTACGTTAAAATTAGAAAATGTGACGTCGTTGAGGACTGCTGTTGAACGGGCGAAGGCAGTAAAGGTTATACAAGAGAATAGTTTTGGGGCGAGCAGGGGAGCGCTGTATAATTTTAAGAAAAACGACGAGCGGAAGACGGGGAATGGAACGAAGAAGGAGCGGGAGCAGAGGGGAGATGGTGAGCGAAGAGAGAAGGAGTGTTGGAAGTGCGGAAAGAAGGGACACTTCCGCTACGAGTGTCCGGCTAATTTGTCGAAAAACAAGGCTTAGTCGAGCTTCCAAGAGTGGGTTCGGCTATGGGGTGGGACACGGAAAGGGTATTTTTGGTTAAACAAATTAATAATAAGAAAAATAATTTATTTGTTTTTTCCGGTCTTTTGAACGGAAAATCGTGTTATTTTAAATTTTATACGGGCTCCGATGTGTCGATCGTGAATTTTAATTTTGTAGAGAAGTCGCAATGTAGGTTGACAGAGAGGCCGAGGTTGAAGTATCCTACCGTGAGGAGGTTCCGGTTGAGTTTATGTGTGTGGCTCGTGTTGTTGTGGGGGAACATTCTTTGAGCATGCCTCTGTACGTAGCGGATATACTGCACGATTGTATTCTGGGGTTGGACTTTTTCAGGAAGGCGGGTCTGAGCAGGGCGTTGGAGTCGCTTTTTGTTGCTTCCTCGGGTGAGTTGCTGTCGGGGTATGTGACGCTTCCGAGGATGTTCCGGCTGATTTGAAAGATTTTTATGAGCGGAATTCTGTTNATTTAGATGAGGCACAGAAGGACGTTTTTGCTAAGTTTTTGACTGAGTTTCAGGATGTCTTTTCTGATCAANTTGTGGCTGGGAATTGTGATGTTCTTCAGCATAAGATAAATCTTCAAGATCCGCGCCCGATCAAACAGGCACCGAAGAGGATCCCGTTGGGGATGCGGGCTGAGGTGGAGAAGATTCTTCAGGAAATGAAAGACCAAGGGGTCATTGAAGAGTCTTTTGGCCCGTGGACCTCCCCGGCGGTGATTGTGAAGAAAAAGGACGGGGGTTTGAGATTTTGCGTAGATTATCGTAAGCTTAATGCGGTCACAATTAAGGATTGTTATCCTCTCCCTAGGGTTGACGATCTTCTGGATCAATTGTCCGGGAATGAGTGGTTCTCTACCCTGGATTTGAAAAGTGGATATTGGCAATTGAAAATTCGGCCGGAGGACAGGGAAAAAACTGCTTTCTCGGTAGGGAATGGACTTTGGCAATTCACGGTGATGCCGTTTGGTTTGTGTAACGCTCCAGCTACTTTTGAGCGTGCGATGGAGCGAATTCTTCATCAATTATTGTCCAAGATTTGTTTAGTATATTTGGATGATGTGGTTGTTTTTGGTAAGTCTTTTGAGGAGGAGGTGGCTAATTTGAGGGAGGTGTTTCTGAGGCTTAGAGCGGCTAATTTGAAGCTCAATCCTAAAAAATGTAATTTATTTCGGAAGCAGGTGAAATATTTAGGGCATGTGGTTTCAGCCGAGGGGATTTCGACGGATCCTGAAAAGATTGCGGCTGTGGCGGGGTGACCTGTTCCGCAAAATAAGAAGCAGGTTCGCAGTTTTCTGTTCTTATTACCGTAAGTTTATGAAGGGTTTTTCTCTGATTGCAAAACCGCTGTTTGCATTGACGGAATATCAGGTTAAATTTGTTTGGTCGAAGCAGTGTCAGGAGGCGTTCGTGAATCTTAAACGGATGATGTCTTCGCCTCCGATACTTTCTTTTCCTCTTGAGAAAGGGGAGTTGATTTTAGACACGGATGCTTCCGGTCATGGTGTTGGCACAGTTTTGTCACAGGTTCAACTAGGGACGGAGAAAGTCATTGCTTATTTTAGTCGGGTGTTAAGTAAGCCTGAGAGAAACTATTGTGTTACGCGGCGGGAACTGTTGGCGATGGTGGACTCGATTAAATCTTTTCATCACTATTTGTATGGGCGGAAATTTCTGGTCCGTACTGATCATGCTTNTCTTAGGTGGTTGATGTCGTTCAAAGATTTGGAGGGTCAGTTAGCTCGTTGGACGGAGAGGCGTCAGCAGTATGATTTTGAGGTAGTGCATCGGTGCGGTCGAGCGCACGGGAACGCGGATGGTCTTTCTAGGCGGCCTTGTGCGGAGTCAAATTGTAGGTATTGCTCGAGGGTGGAGGGTAGGGATGCTTTGGAGCAAGAGGAGCAGGTAGCTCGTATAGTTTTGGAAGAGGATTGTTGTGCGCCAATTTTTGTATTTAATAGTAAGGTAAGATGAGGCCATTGAACAATGTGATGAGACATCACTGTCATTGCTCAATGACCTAGATAGGTTGCGGGAAGGCGGCAGTTCTTGGAAGAACTGCTGGTTGCCACAGGGTGCGACACAGCGCCGCATTGTCCGAAGTGCAACGCAGCATGTGTCGACACCGACACCGGTAACTAGCACGGCCGTTGCTAGGACCGGTGGACCTGCTGAATCAGCGCGATCGATCTACTATAAATCGATCGCGTGGATGAAGCAGAAGAGAGACCGTGATTAGACTGCTAGCTCACTGTGTGGCTCCGCAAGCCGGAGAGTTTACCACAGTGAGAAACAGCCGTGTAAGAAACAAAAGGAACGTTGTAATCGGAGCAATGAAGATAAGAATACAAGTTCGTGATCAGAACTTCATCTTTACTACCCGACTTTTCTCGACATCCAACAGGATGTCTCTGGGGAGTGGCAAAAGGATCAATTGGGAGATCAGTCTGTGTCGATTGTTTTGCAGGAAAAGGAGAGGGATAAACGCCCTTCATGAGAGGAGGTTTCGGCTAGGGGCCCTTCTTCAAGGATCTATTGGTCCCATTGGGACGCTTTAGTTGTGGTGGGTAGAGTTCTGTATAAGAGGTAGGTAGCACCAAATTTGAAGTCTAGTTTTCTTCAGGTTATCGTTCCTCAGAAGAGGATAAAACAGATTTTGGAGGAGGCTCATGATGCTCCTTCTGGGGGACATTTTGGAATGAATAAAATATTGGAAAAGATTCGTAAGCGGTTTTATTGGGTTTTGTGGAAGAAAGATGTAGAAAATTGATGTAGGTCTTGTAGGGTTTGTGTTGCAAAGAAATGTCCTTTGGATAAGGGAAAATCTCCGTTGCAGATCTTTAATACTAGCGCACCTTTTGAGAGGTTACAGATGGACATTTCGGGTCCTTTTCCGGCGTCTTCTTCGGGGAATAGATATCTTCTTGTGGTTGTAGATTGCTTTACCAAGTGGGTGGAGGCTTTCTCTTTGAAGAATGTTAGAGCGTCGACCGTTGCGGAGGTTTTTGTTAGTCAGGTGGTCCCCAGGTTTGGTGTGCCGTTAGAGTTGCATACGGATCAGGGAAAGAATTTTGAGTCTCGACTTTTTCAGGAGCTGTCGTGGGATAAAGAAGACAAGGACTACTGCTCTTTATTCGCAGTCTGATGGGCAGGTTGAAAGGCAGCATCGGACGATATTGCAGGATCTGTCTAAGTTTGTTGACGAGAATCAGAAGGATTGGGATCGTTGGATTCCTATGTTTCTGTTCGCTTATAGGTCTTCTAGGCATGAGGCTACGGGAGTTACTCCGGCTGAGTTGAATTTCGGTCGGGATCTGCGCCTGCCATTAGATTTGTTGCGAAGTGCTCCGCCGAATTATTGTTCGGATTCTTTGGAGGATTATATTCGGGAATTGGGGGAGAAGTTAAAGGAAATTCATCAAGATGTTAGGGAGCGGTTGGTGTTGAAGTCGAATAAAGCGATGGTGCGCTATGATCGTAGGGCCAGACATGTCCTTTTTGATGAGGGGCAGAATGTTTGGGTTTTTAATCCTTGTAGGAGTAAGGGTAAAACTCCTAAATTGCAGAAGAATTGGGAAGGGCCGTTTTTAGTGGTAAATAAGTTGAGTGACGTAGTGTATTGCATACGTCGCACAAGTAGGCATAAGTGTAAGGTTGTGCATGCTGACAGGTTGGCGTCGTTTTGTGAACGTTTGGAACACACATCGGAAACCCGTTAAATTATTTTGTTTGTTTGTTTTGTTTTTTTTCTTTTATTTGTTCAGTTTGTTTTGCTTTCAAAAGCACGTTTTGTTGATGTTGCTTTTATTTCCGTTTAGTTATGTCGGTGCCCGGTGCGGTGGTCGTCGTGTGGTCGTGGTCGTCGTGGGACGCTGCTTCGAGGGACGTCGTCATCGCGGAACGGTCTTAGCGTCGTAGTAGTCTTCGCGGGGCACTTCTTCGTAGGAGTTGTCGTCGTCACGGAGCGGTCGTCGCGTGGTCGTGGTCTGCGTGGGACGCTTTGTTATAGAAGTCGTCGTTGTTAATTTGTATTGGTAGGGAAGATTGCCTCGCTCACGGTTTTCGACGCGTGGTTTCCCGTGGGCCGTTGGGCAGATGCCGAGGCGGGGACTTGGGGTGCCCGTTTTAGGGCGGTAGGTCCACGCGTGTCTCTCCCCTCCCTGTCCGAAGACCGAGGTGTTTAGCCGAGAAATGAAGCCCCGGAAATAGAAGTTATTCGAAAAGAATTTCTTCGGCCAGTTCGCTCGAGATCCTGGAGCAGCAGCTCAGGAGTGAGCAGGAAGACCGGAGTCCTCCTTTGATCGTCGGGACGACGATCTGAAGAGGAGGGGGGCAGTGTTACAAAGCGGACACCGCGTGTGTGCCGCGGGAGCTGTGTGAACGGCGCGCGCTCGGTGCGACTGTCGGTTGCCGGGCGACGACGGTTGTTGTAAGAGAAGAGAATTCTCGACCGCGGATTCTGTCACGACGTATTGTAAATCCGGTCGCATTCTATATAATTATTATTGTACTTAGAGCCATAATAAAGTGTTGATCAAAGAGCCGCGTTCTCTCATTCCCGCGGACGGTTGCGCGAATCGCGGAGTTTAGCAACGGAAACGAGTCGTTCTCACCGCGAGCGTAACAATATATATACATATATATATACATATACTATATATATATACATGTAACACAAACGCCGCGCAACCGAATAAACTGACATGTTCTACCAACTAGTGGCGACGCAGCATGTATCCCGCAACACTATAATAAGCGATATTACAAATGTAATATAAATATTCTCAATGATTTCTCAAGTCACGTTGCACTGCAACATAGAAATATTTAGAGAATAAAAGCATCTTTGTTGAAACAAATA
>NW_018024028.1:0-1489 GCF_002006095.1 Pseudomyrmex gracilis | reverse complement strand
TCGTACGGTGTCGAATAATTTGGTGTCGAATAAATCTGTGTCGAATCGAGCGGTGTCGAATCGTACTGTGGTCAATAGAGTATCACCCGATTTGAACAACCATTGACATCGCAATGAGATCGACAACGTGGACAAAGACCGTCAAGTTCATAGGCATATGGAAAGACCAAGCTTTGCCAGAGTTCGCAAAATATCGCCAGAGTCGGTTGCTATCTTCCAAAGCACTGATGTAAGTTTAAGCATTTTTAAACTACAGTAATTGTCATTTTGTCAATATATAAAAAAGTATAAAAATCCAAAAAGTTTCTATTGCCGCAATAATACAAAAAACATCAAGTTTTTCTTCTCGTCACGTTTCAGCAAAACAAAAACCAAATCTTGTTTATTTGGCATAATACCAGACGTTTATTGTGTTGCTTATTACAGTAAAATGACATGTATTTATAATTTGCCCTTTTTTTATTTAGGCTTTGGAAATGTTACGTCCTGGCCCCTGGAAACGGTCGGGCATGGATGGATCGTAACACAGTTCGGTTTATATTTACCTCGCGATCAATGTTTTCCGTTATCTAGATAAAATTATTTAGATGTTCATCTAGATGTGATAATTGTTTTATTTTATCTTTATCTAAATAATTAAAATATATGACATCTTTATCTGTATCTCAGATAAGAAAAGTAGTATCTTTTGTAAATTATCTAAGATAATGAGTACGCACTCTGAATGTGACTTTTCAGTACAGGATGACAAATAATTGTACCTTGAAGAAATCGTTTATCCGATAGCACATTTGAAAAACTATTGTTTCAAAAAACTAAAACCTTATAATATATTTACACCCCGATAGCCAAATGATAGCAGTATGCCAGCAGTATGCACAGATTTAATCAGCACTTTGCAGCAAATTCCACTCAGCTGTGTCATCATAGTGAGTGAATTATGTAGACACGATACGTAAAGAAAACAACACAGCAAAAATATAGAAATAAATGAAGAATGAAATGACAATAGCACGTTATGCTTCAAATCTGCTACATTTTTTTAGCAAGTTCTGCTTGATTGATGCAATAATATTTGCATCACGGCATGAAATATTTATAATTTTTTTTTCTGTTTTTCTGTCGACACTAGTTGAAATAACAGATTATGTTTGAATGCTGGCTACATTGTACTAACATAATGTGTTATTGCAGACTTTGCAAAATATGATCACTCAGCCTTGGTTATCTGGGCATGAACCTTATATATAGAATAAATATAATTTACTTATTACATACTTATAATATGCTTATTATACTCAAATGTATATTATATTAAATATAATGTATATCAAAATATATGCTTATTTTCTATAGATTTTCTTGAGATGTATTTAATTTCCTAACTTCTTTAATATCTTAAAATTATCTAGATAAAAATCTCAACTAAATCATCTTTTATCTAGATATGATCAAATCGGATTATCTTTATCTTATCTGAGATACATAC
>NW_018024027.1:7132-8824 GCF_002006095.1 Pseudomyrmex gracilis | reverse complement strand
AATAATTTGGTGTCGAATCGATCGGTGTCGAATCGTACTGTGGTCAAACGGAACACGCCCCTTTTTTCCCACTGTGCGGCCTAATGGTCTCGCGGCCTGAGTGCAGAAGCTGCGAATTTGGAAGTCCCGAGTTCGAATTTGCTCACCACTTAAGGATTTTTTTCGGGCCGTTCTTTTTCAACCAGGTTTATCGGTTGATCGGCAAACTTAATCCGGCCTCTAATAATTAATTCAGGTGTAATCCCAAATTAATTCTCCCTCCCACAAGGCGATCATAGTCATAACACCTCGAACACAAGCCCGACACAGATGGGCACGCCCACTGTGAAAGAAGGCCGTGTATCGCGTGGTAGTAGTATACTGCACAAACCCTCTTTGTGACAAAACATAACAAATAATACTTAAGTAATACAAACTCCAGATATCTGGAGTCTACCTTACTTATTGTCTTTCTTAAAGACTCCTAAAATGGCGTATGGACTAACCTTAAAAATCTTCTGAGCCAAAATGCACCAAATACCAAATAGTTTCTTCAGTACTCTTCCGGTTGCGTCAAATTGTTTAGGTATTTTAAGCGAATAAGTCAGTTTCTGATTTAATTTTGTTTTAGTTAATTCAGTGTGGCTGTCACCAGTGAGTGACATTTAGTAGTTTTAAATTTAAACGAGTTTTGTGTTTAAGTTTTGTATTTTACCATTTTTTTGAGTTAATTAAATAGTTTTAACTAGTATTCAGTGACTTTTAGTAAATTTACTTAAGGTGATAAACTGTGTTTAACCTATCGAGGGAAAAACCCTACTGTGTATTTTTCTCTCGAGAGAGGCGTCTAAAAGCGTATCTCTCAATTCCTGTCAACGGAAGGCGCTACCGCGTATTCTGTCAACGTTCTTAGGCTGGATCCTCGCAGATAGTGAGGGTAAATGGCAGTCCTAATTTTACCCTCACTACTTGCTTTTCACCAATTAACGTTTGGTGTTAATGCGCCGATGTCTGCATGAGGATCCAGTTTTAGCCATCTTCGCCGCAGAGACATAGAGACCCTAAAGCGTACCTACCCGGTAAAAAATTTTTATATATACTTATACACAAATTAAAATAATTATAAAAAACTAAGAATGAAGAGGCCAATACGAGCCATTCCCAGGATGTTGTGCAGGAATAAGCGTGCATGTATATATATATATATATACACATGTATGAAATTCACATGTAAATTATTTTTACATGTGAGTTTTTTGAATTAAAATTTCAATTCATAAAATCATATAGGATGCTAGATTTGCATCTCGAATATGAAAGATCCCAAATACCCCTCTAACTAATTTGAAAATATTGCGAAAAAAACTCCTCGGCCAGGAGTCAAACCTGGAATCTCCGGCTTTCCGTGCCATCGCCTTCCCTGTTAGGCCACCGAGGCACATGGAGTCTATCTCGTAATATTCGTATATAAATCGATGTTCTGATAATTTTAATAAACGCTACTATTTCAGCACTGCGTGAAATACAAACGAATGAATAGTCAAGGCTCGTGAAAAATTGAAAAACTAAGAATGAAGAGGCCAATACGAGCCATTCCCAGGATGTTGTGCAGGAATAAGCGTGCATATATATATATATATATATATATATATATACACAGGCCTAACAGGGAAGGCGATGGCACGGAAAGCCGGAGATTCCAGGTTCGACTCC
>NW_018024027.1:0-7022 GCF_002006095.1 Pseudomyrmex gracilis | reverse complement strand
TATTTACAAATTAGTTAGAGGGGTATTTGGGATCTTTCATATACGAGATGCAAATCTAGCATCCTATATGATTTTATGAATTGAAATTTCAATTCAAAAAACTCACATGTAAAAATAATTTACATGTGAATTGCATACATGTGTATATATATATATACATGCACGCTTATTCCTGCACAACATCCTGGGAATGGCTCGTATTGGCCTCTTCATTCTTAGTTTTTTAATTTTTCACGAGCCTTGACTATTCATTCGTTAAAATAATTATATCTAATTATGCAAATTTATATGCCAAATATGTCCATACAATTTTATACACGAAGAATGTCTTTTTTAAGGGAATGGCTTTAGAGATATTCCATATCAAATTATAAAATAACTTTATTAGTATCTTGTAAAGAAGACTAGCTCCAAATATTTTAAAATATAATAATGTAAGTATGGCAGTTGGAGCAATTATACGGACGTAGATGTGTAAATACATTAAGTTGACAAGTGTCTGTGTATATGTGTGATGTTTATTGATATGACATATATAAACGTTTCGACCCTAGTTTTGGGTCTTTATTAATATTCTAAAAATATGTGCAAAACATTGATCAAAAAAGATACAAAAAATAATTATAAATTATGAATTATGATATACATAAAACTTACAAAACTGTGTGTGATGTTTTAGAATAAGAGAAATTTCGAACAAGATCACAGTAGAATCGACAGGACATCTCACTCACAGTAACATGATGACTAAAGTGAAGATTGCGCAAACGCGAAAACAGAAAGCGCTGAGATGATGAAATTCAAATTAAACGGACATAATTTATTTGCGCAAGACAGGTTGGTTATCGATAAACGGTAAATAACATTTGTCTAAATTTTCTGTATCGCTGTGTAGATTGAGACCATGACGTTGATTTTTAATGTGTAAAGTTTCTGATATTAACCGTTTGTAATACGATCTTTCGTGGTCCATTATTTCTACACCATCCCAGTCAAAATCATGAGTGTGATTAATCCTGTGTTCTGTTATAACAAAACTCTGAGAGAAATTTTTGTTAATATAATTCTTATGTTCTTTTATTCTAGTTTGTAACATGCGACGAGTCTGACCCACGTAAGAAACCTCACAATCGCGACAATTAATTTTGTAAACGTCGCAAGGATGTGAAAGGGGAAGTAAAGGATTTTTCAAGACTTTAATAAACTTGGATAATTTGTTGATACTGAAAAAACCAATCATCAGCGCTTTCTGTTTTCGCGTTCGCGCGATCCTCACTTTAGTCATCATGTTACTGTGAGTGAGATGTCCTGTCGATTCTACTGTAATCTCGTTCGACATTTCTCTTATTCTAAAACATCACACACATTTTTGTAAGTTTTATGTATATCATAATTCATAATTTATAATTATTTTTTGCATCTTTTTTTATCAATGTTTTGCACATATTTTTAGAATATTGATAAAGACCCAAAACTAGGGTCGAAACGTTTATATATGTCATCTCAATAAACATCACACATATACACACCCACTTGTCAACTTAATGTATTTACACATCTACGTCTGTGTCATTGCTCCAACTGTCATACTTACATTATTATATTTTAAAATATTTGGAGCTATTCTTCTTTACAATTTATTATATCGCTGGCGGAAGAATGCAAAAAACTAATTACCACGATTCTTATTTTAATTTCATTCATCATCAGTACGGATCATTTGTAGTTTCCAGTTTTAAACGTTGGATCAAACTAAACAAAAAACTTGTAAAGATACATAACCGCATTAAATTTTTTAATCTTTGTAAGAAACCAAACTTATTACCGCAACATTTACATCACCGCACATGTTGTTTTCCGAAAATAACGTTTCACAATCACAAACTTAGATGTGTTTTCGATAATAAGCGTTCATTCTTTGCGTATAGAACAATGCGACTTGAGATTTCTGACCTTTACAAACATCGTAAATTCACGCTTAATAATATCTTTAAAATCAACAAAACTATTATACACAATACACCATTCAAAATTTATAGCATTTTTTTCAGATCTCACTTAAATAAATTAAATAACTTACATTTTTATGAAGAAAAAAGGATGATGCGCAAATTTAATTGGTTGATGCACAAAAGAAACAATACTAATTTAAAAAACAGAAGTTTAAAGTATTTTGTTACTTACCGTAATAAACTTCCACAGAACACCCCTTTTAATTCCAAATACTTTTTTACACATCCATCGTTTAAATTCTCTTTTTCTCATTCTCATCAGGCAAATACTACACATACTATAGATCTAAAATTTGATTCATTATCACCAGCTGAATTAATTTTAGAACACAGACAAAAATGGTTTAACAACTTTTTTAATTCACATATTCCTGACGAGGTCATTGGTTTATTACAACTAGGAGATAATTTTAGCTTTCCATCAATAAATAATACAAGATTAACTTATAACCTCATTAAAAATTTTGAATATATCAAATTCCTCGACACCAACAAAAAGTTAGATTGTCGCAACCGATTCGTATCCATGCTTAGACAAATAAAAAGCTCTAAACCTAATAAATCTCAACATGATAACGATATAATTCATGCTTTAAGTATCACCAATTTTTTTGTTAGACATCATCCTTCTATCATTTTTACGAGAACCGACAAAGGTAATACAGTTGTTGCGTTGAATAGGGATACTTACAATCACGATATGGAAACTTTACTATCAGACGTGAACACATACACACGCATAAAAAGAAATCCGATTAACTCCATTTTGAACTCTCTCAAAAATACTTTACAGAGATGGAGATCTCGAGATTACATTTCGGATCTTACCTACAAAAACCTATTTTGTTCCCTACCTATTCTACCAAGAGCGTATGGTTCCTAAGATCTATAAGCAAGGTCATCCCCTTCGAATCATTATTTTATCCATAAACAGTCCTTTGCATAATTTTGCCTTATTTTTACATAGAATTACATCCAAGAGCCTTACACCCCCACCAAGTTTTGTTTATAATAGTTTTCATCTTGCTAAATTGATCTCAAAAGTAACTTTTGACATCACATTTGAATTGGTTTCTCTTGATTTTGTCTCTTTGTTTACAAACATTCCTCTAAAATTAGTCATAAATGGTTTGGATAATAGATGGCATCTTATAAACAAGGAAATAAATTTACCTAAAGAAGAATTTTTCAATGCTGTCAATCTTGTTTTTAATTTAACTTTTTTTCTTTGTAATAATCAATTTTATAAACAAACCTTCGGTTCTCCCATGGGATCTCCTTTGTCTCCCATTTTGGCCGACATTGTCATGCAAGATCTTGAGTAAAACACCATTAGCTCACTACCGTTTACTCTACCTTTTTTTGCACGATATGTTGATGATGTCGCTCTTATGGTTCCTAAAGACAGTTTTAACATGGTTCTTAATCTTTTTAACTCATACCATCCTCGTTTACAATTTACTATAGAAGTAGGATATAATAGACTTAATTTCTTAGACATAACCATCATAAAAGAAAACAATTCTTTAATCCACGACTGGTTCCATAAACAGACGTTTTCTGGCAGATATCTCAATTTTCATTCTAACTATCCTATTAGCCAGAAAAAATCTACAGTTATCAGCCTCATTGATAGAGCTTTCTTCTTATCTCACCCTGACTTCCATAAAAAAAATCTTGACTTTATATTTAAAATATTAGTTGATAATAACTATCATCTTGACTTCATTTATGACATTACAAAATCAAGACTTAAACATAATTTAAAAAAAAAAATAATTTGAACAGATTTTTAACTAATGACCACCTAGTGAAATAACCCAGTCGTTGGTTAGTTATGCCTTTCATCAATAAAAAATTTTCAGATATTTTTAATTTTATTTTCCCACAAGACATCACCATACGCCATGGTTTTCTCAGTATCAACAAACTATCCAAGTTTATTAAAGTTTTGAAAGATTTTTTACCTCCACTTTCACATCCTTGCGTCGTTTACAAAATTAATTGTCGTGATTGTGAGACTTCCTACGTGGGTCAGACTCGTCGCATGTTACAAACTAGAATAAAAAGACATAAAAATTATATTAACAGAAACTCCACTCAGAATTCTGTTATAACAGAACACAGGATTAATCACACTCATGATTTTGACTGGGATGGTGTAGAAATAATGGACCATCAAAGATCGTATTACAAACGGTTAATCAGACACTTTACACAATAAAAATCAACGTCATGGTCTCAATCTACACAGCGATACAGAAAATTTAGACAAATCTTATTTACCGTTTATCGATAACCAACCTGTCTTGCGCAAATAATTTATATCCGTTTAATTTGAATTTTATCATCTTAGCGCTTTCTGTTTTCGCGTTTGCGCGATCCTCACTTTAGTCATCATGTTACTGTGAGTGAGATGTCCTGTCGATTCTACTGTGATCTCGTTCGACATTTCTCTTATTCTAAAACATCACACACAGTTTTGTAAGTTTTATGTATATCATAATTCATAATTTATAATTATTTTTTGTATCTTTTTTGATTAATGTTTTGCACATATTTTTAGAATATTGATAAAGACCCAAAACTAGAGTCGAAACGTTTATATATGTCATCTCAATAAACATCACACATATACACAGACACTTGTCAACTTAATGTATTTACACATCTACGTCCGTGTCATTGCTCCAACTGCCATACTTACATTATTATATTTATTAGTATCATGTTAGATACACAAAATTATTTAAAACTATATTTTTACTATCTTTTTAGAAAAGTTTTGATATATAATCATATATACTTATACACAAATTAAAATTATTATATCTAATTATGCCAATTTATATATATATATATATACCGAATATGTCCATATAATTTTATACATGAAAAATTTTTTACTGTGAGTAGTTCTTTGCATACCTCGTCCTAGTGATTAATTGAGTTATTTTATTTTCAGCCATGTCGCGTCACTGAAAGTTGTTGAGTTTGTAATAACCACGTTTCAAGTATAGTTTGTTTTGGTTAATAGAATCCAGTAGTCTTTGTTTTCAATGCGCTGTTTTAAATCAATCTTTTTATTTGTAGATGCGAAAAGTTTGTAAGCGTAAAGCCAGATCAGGCTGGCAAGTTCAGAAGCGTCGCCGTCTGCTTTGGTGGATCAAGGAAGCCATCCGTATAACCAATTAACGTCTGGAAAAGACAAAACAAGATGTTTCAAAACCAACGGCACACAAGGTTCTCGAGAAGGCCGCTAATAACCCGAATTCAAGCTGGTTAATTCTTGTTACCGTCGCTAAACGCCTTTACCTGGTGTCTATGCCAATCACCGACCCTCGTTTTCATGTATAAGAAAAACCGAATTTCTGTCGTGTACCCAGTTCTTCCAATAACTTAATTTACGAATGTGTTTTTGTAAACCGTTGCCTGAGAGTTACGTTTATCTTATCTTTGAACTCGACTTCGACCAGCGATACAACTTGGGAAGGTGCAGGCGGGTTTTTGGAAGAATACGTGTTTCTACAAATCAGATCTATTGTCATAGTTGCATTACGGTCGCACATCCAACGGAACCGTACGAGTATTTCTTTTCGCACACCGTAGTCATCGGTCACAGAAGCTCATCAGCTCTTTGTGAGTGTTGCGGAACCAGATTTGAGATTATTCGACCTCTCAAAGACTGTCTAGTTTGCCCAGGAAAATACTTTCAGTTTTTAACTGCACACGTCTCTCGTGCTCATTTTTATTGCTTTTCTGATCTCACGTTGTATCTCCATTACGATCCGTCCGTTTAAAACGGAAAGCTGCAGTTATCCGGGGTGGTATTTTCTTTTTTTTTAGTCGTGTAGCGATCCAGCGTAAAACTCCCGAGGAACACAAAAACGCTCCTTGACTGTGGGAGGTGCTTCCCGAAACGGTCTCACCTTCTGCTAATCTTAGCACGTAACACTATCATCGTTGCAAAACATAAAACTTGTATTATATACTTGTTGCAAAAATGTTTAATATTGTAACATGAAAGATCTTTGTAGCAAAGTCTATTTAATATTTTAAGTACAGTTTTTATAGGAAAATGCATGACATTTCATGTATTTCGAAAACTTACATTGTCGTCAATTGATTCCCCAAATTGCGATGTCACCAAACATGGAAATCTCGATGTATGAAACAAGCGAGAAGCGTAGAAAGTCGCGCGTCCACGTGTCTACAGTAAACACATCAAAGTTTTATTTTTGCTGTCGATCGACGTTATGATATACATGAGAATACCTATATCTATCTATATATATATATATACATATATATATATATATTGGACAATTTGTAAAGAAGGAAATTGAAAGTTTATATTAAATATCATAGAACATTAAACTTCAATGTTTTTTTTAACTTATGTCTAAATAAAGACAATCTTTACACAATTTTTATTTAAATGACATACAATATATTTATATATTAATATTTTTTTTTTTAGAGTTACAGTCTTGGAAAAAATTTGTAATTTTATAGATGATAGTAAAACATTTCAAGATGCATTATATTTTTTTTAGGAATTATTATATATGAGTTACCAGAAAAAATTCAAAAGTGTTTTGAATATTAAAAGTTCTTAGTGTTCTTTTTTTTTATATATTTTTGTTGTGTAAATTATGACAAAAATTTACATTTTTCAGACATAATTTCAAAATATTCATTTTATATTATACAAAATTCAATTAATTAATACAGTATATTCATATGATATGAATTAAATACTTTAGAATTATGCATCTGTAAAATGTAGATTATTTTTGTGATTTACAAATTAAAAATTATAAAAAAATTATTAATACTAATAATAAAGTTCATGTATATGTTACGTCCTGACCTACGGTTACGATCGGGTTCTAACGGAGGAACGCAACTTGACACACGACACTTTTGTGTATTATATCTCGGCACACTGACCTAATGAGATAAGGCAAGCATGCGAGTCGAGTGAGACTGTTCAACGACGTAGTCAAG
>NW_018024026.1:4041-8779 GCF_002006095.1 Pseudomyrmex gracilis | reverse complement strand
CCCGCGGATATAATCTTTCGCCTCGATCTGTTCGCGTCGACTGTTGCCGGTGATCTCTCCGCAACGATTTTCGTCGAGTGTTATCGTCGGCCTTTTGAGAGATGTTGTTCCTGTAAATCATTGGCCAAATCCTCTCGTGTGTTGTGTACAACACATTTGAATTTGACCGACCGATACCTAAACGATACGGCGTGGGAAAATCAGATAAATATTTATTGCCAGGACGGTCATATAACTAAATACAAACTCAGGCTGAGAACTCGTCAGCCGTCGTACGAACACTTGAAAATAAAATATAATACGGAAAATATATTTTCGTCGCTTACAATTATTTTTCTCTACATGTTTATATATGTATATGTATATTCATATAAGAAACAGGGATAAAGTTCCGAAAACCTAAAACACCCAATTTTTCTGTCGATTGGTATACTACTGTATTTTGGTGCGCTGATTACAAATATGATAGTAAAAATCACCGACAAGGTCATTTTCAAGATCAAAACTAAAAAATTATCGTTTTTTAAACATTATTTTGATAAATATTTATAGCACAAAAAAATGTTTCAAATAAAAGTTGTAGCTCTTGAAAAAATATATCATTTATGTCGTATGCATTTTTTGCATAGAGCCACCAGTTTTCGAAAAAAATAAGATAATAGGTAAGAGAGTGACTTGTGTGTGCGTGAAAGTACATATTGCAAGGAAGACGCTCAGTCGGACGGTAAATATTTACAAAAGGTCACCACTTTCTGATTTGAATGAGCTTGACATATGTTGTCAAAAACACCTCCCTGAGTAACAGTCAAAAGGTTTTAGCCGTCGCTCGTTGTTTATTAAAAAGTTAATAACAAAAAAAGTTTTATAAAAAGCACGGCTGCATTCTATCTTCAGTTTTTGGTGCAGCTGCGCCAAGTTTTTTACATCAAAGATTTTTTATTTTGAAACATTCTACATGAGTTTTTGACTTTTCACACAAAGCGAAATCTATGATTCGACATAGTTTAAAATTTTCCACGCAAGGCAAAGTCATTTTTTACATCAATGAGTGCTTTATATAAAAAGTGCAGTGGTCATACAATATTTGAAACTTTTTATTGATTTAGAATATTTTCTATTTTACAACACAAAGTTTTATATATTATATATATTTTTGTAACCATGTATAAAAGATTTTACTTGGCGTAACTTATTGATATCATTTCTTTTGTAGAATAGATCTTGTAGAGGAAGATTTTGATAGTAATACTTTTTCTAGAGATACGAGTTGCGCATGTACTTGGCGCCTTTTTATTATTATGTGAGATCATTACGGTTGATATTTTAATATTATTAATTAATTGAATCATTTTTGTTAATACTTTAGATTTTACTTTCAATTGCACTTTTAATTGCACTTTGCTCTCCAATATTTAAGTTGTTCTTGCATTGCTTGCATTTCAAATTTTGCAGCAGTTTTCATTTCTTCCCAATACTCGCATTCCTTTTGAAAAATTTTTAGCTTTTCTATATGCAGCTCTGATTGCTGCTTCATTGACTCTTCTAATTTTTGTATTCTTAAATCTTGCTCAATTTCCAAACCAGTTGGCAGTTTTCTTTTTTTATTTAATGGTTCTTCATGTAAATCTGTACAAAAATAAAAAAAGTGATAAACTTTATAAACAAAATTCCAAAATAAATATTATAACTAAAACAATTGTGATGCGTAATTATAATAAATAATAATTAATAAATAGTAAAACTAATAAAATAATTAAAAAAAAATATGTTATATAACTCAAAAGTTAAGTTAAGTGTTAGTACAATTTAAATGTAGAAAATTTTTTACTAAAACACTAATCAATAAAAGATAAAATAATTTAAATAATTTAAATAAACCAAAAGTTGTAAAAACGCAATACTTTATAAAATGTTTTTCCTATTAGAACATATACAGTTAAAAAATTTTAAGTTATATTTAAGATACGATTTACAATATTAATTGTTTTATTAATTTTTATACGATATAATTCATACCTTCACACTTATCAAGTCGATTTTTTATAAAATACCTATATTTTTTAAATTAATCCAGCATCTCTTTAATTGTGCTTCTGTCCTTACAGGGAAACCACTGTTTGATGCACTATCTGCATATTGCTCTGTAATAAGTTCCCAAGCTGCCTTCTTTTTCTCTAAAGTTGGACCGTCAGTTTTTGGATTCTCCACAATTTCCTTCACATTTTCAATAATTGACAAAAATAATATTTTTACAATCTCTGAAAATTTTGGTGTAGAATTCTTCTTTGCTAAGTTGATAACCTAAACCATCAATTTTATTAAGTATTATGCCATATAAACTTAAATAGAATCAAAGAATATAGAAATATATATTCTTTAATTAAAAGTTATAGCCTCTCATTGAAGACCATTATTTTTTATATCTTATTATAAATCTCCATTATTAATTAGGAAAATCTCTGGTTTGGTTTGGCGCAAAAATGGTTTAGTAGACCAAAAGTCTATAATCTCTTCTTCTTCTTCTTTGCATATATGGCTCACGCTCCTGCGAGAGAGGAGCAAGCGCCAGTCTATAGATATACATTCTCAGAACGAATGTGGGAGGGGGGATGTGCAGTTTTTACCTACTACCACGCGATACACAGCCGTCTTTTCACAGTGGGCGTGCCCATTTATGTCGGGCTCGTGCTCAAGATGTTATGACTACGATCGCCTTGTGGGAGGGAAATTAATTCGGGATTACACCTGAATTAATTTTTTGGAGGCCCGATTAAGTTCGCCGATCAACCGATAAACTCGGTTGAAACAGACCGGCCCGGAAAAAATCCTTAGGTGGTGAGCGGATTCGAACTCGCGACCTCCAGGTTCGCAGCCCCTGCACTCAAGCCGCGAGACCACTGGGCCGGTCGTCTATAATCTCTACTTGCTTAGTCATGAAACACCGAATTTCGTGATTGGCTACTGCATTGAAATTTGAGGTTGGAGATTCGAGATCTGAGAGCTGAAATTTGAGATTGGAGACGAGATCTAAGATTTGAGAAGCGACTATGAATTCGGGCCTAAGGGCATCACTTATTTTTTTGTTATAATCTTCAACATTCATAGCGACTGTAGTACTGCCCTTGTCTGCCCGAGTGAGAACAATTTCAGGATATTCGTGAATAAAAGTTTTACATGACTTGTACATTTCATGCATCTTTTTATCAATTTGAGAAAAGGAAGTTTTTTTATTCAAAAATTGTTGCAGCCTTGGGATTGCATTATTTCTAACTCTAGCTTTCATCTCTGTGCTTTGTTTCATAATATTAAGTTCAATATCCTTAATGAATTCAAGAACTAACTTATTTTTCTTTGAGCTCACTGATAAGCAATGCTTTACACCTAATTGTAACAAATTTGAAACTTGATCAGGAAAGTCAATGTCAGAAAGATTAATGAACCATTTGTTGTTAGTGGTGGTTAATAAATTAAAAGCAGCTTTGTCTGAAAACAAAGAAGGAGAGACAGAAATAGAAGTAAAATCGTCAATGTCACCCCGATCATGTGAAAGAAAAACGTTGCTTACAACAGAGTTTGAATTTATGGTTGAAGTACAGTAGCGTATAAGGGAAATTTTACTGTTAATGTCTTTAATCTTCTTCTGATGAAGCCAAAGGAATTTCTTCTTATGAATCTAAAATAATTTATAATAAAGTCGATTAAAGGAATAAGAATGTTGTTGGTATAAAATATTCCAAATATGGTGAGAAAACAGGTTAGTAAGTTTCATGAATAACTGAGAAATCTTATAATTGAGAATGAAAGCATTCCTGTACAAGTCAAAAATTTTTATGTTCAACAGTTGAAACGTTCGCCTATTATTTGTTTAATGTTTTAATATACTTATGTATATTCATATAGGTAGGTTGGTAAATATACTCGCGGAACTGCGATGCGCCATGAAAACTGTGTGTATCGTATATGTACATGTGTGTTTAATTCAATTACACATGTGATATCATTTATTCATCGTCAGTGTTGAAAGATTGAGGCAACCAGCATAAGCTGCGTTCAGATATTTACTGAAAATCTATATTTCACGTCACATGTGCTATAGATTACCAGTACTGGCAGTAAATATCGGAACGCAGCCATAGACAGCATTGAGGTAGTGGTGGACGCATATATGTAATACTCCTATATTGCTAGTACGGTGCCGACCTGAAGCTCACCGTTACGGTGCAGACAATATAGTAGCCTCTCTCTCCAGCTGCTTTGTGCGCATGCGGTGAACATAATGACGCTCGACCATCTATGCTCATATTTGGACTTCGTGCGTCTCCCTTTCTCGGGCCTCGTGCCTCTCATTGCGAAGATACGCGACTAGCAATATAGGAGTATTACATATATGGGTGGACGTATTCAAGCAAGAGCCGCGTCCGTATGAGTAACGTCACGCTCGGCTGTCGCTCGTTGAAGAGTGCAGACATAGTATGTTCCGTCTTTTTTCCAAGCTGGCCACGGCCACAAGACAACGCACGTAAAGCTTCTTGCACACTGCGAGAGAATAGTGATAGCGATAAGCAATAGACACAGAATTCCAACTCGTCGGAAAATTTATCGCTATTGCTTATTCCGTTTTCTGATCTGCATTGATACATGTGTATTTTTGCATGTTAGATTCCGCTGTTCCTATCGTTATTTATGAATATAAACTCTTTAAAACTGGTGTTATTTCTATCGCTATCGCTATTCCGTC
>NW_018024026.1:0-3006 GCF_002006095.1 Pseudomyrmex gracilis | reverse complement strand
GATCTCTGCCAGCAGCCCGAGATCGAAGGAGAACGACGCGCGATAGTAGAAGCAGTCAAAGGAGAAATTTCCGAAAGATACTTCCCCTGGAGCCGCACGATATGGTGCTCCCTACTGTACGTATGCCATCGTTTTTCGTTGTTAGAGTGCGTTCCGATATTTACTGCCAGTAGTGGAAATCTATAGCACATGTCACGTCAAGTATAGGTGTTTAGTACTGGCAGTGAATATGAAAACGCAGCCTTGTAATCTTGCAAAAAGACATGATATTATTCAAATAAAATATATATATTACATATTTGTAAAAATTATGTTACGTCTTGGGAATTCCATGGGCTCCTTTTTCTTGCAACGCGACGCGCCAATGCATAACAAATTTCCCTTTTAGTAAATAATAAAAAGCAATAAATAATCCAAGCAGACTTTCTATCGTTTGGAGACTTGGACTCCAGACGATAGGAGAGCAAACGGAAATCACATCGGCGTCCGAAAAGATAAACCGCGCCTAGTAATAACCCGAAATTTTAAACTTATTGTTTAAACATCCTAAACAAACCCGGATATCTCCGAGCCAAGAAGAACACCGCTCATAAAAATTAGAGCAACCGGAGCAAATAGAACTCCAACGCCACGAATAATCCACAAAAACTTTATTATAAACAAATAGCAAAGAGTCTAGGTGGCATGATTGAAAACCACTCTCTCTTTTTCCTTCTCCGGAAAATCGGACGAGCCGACCGAGCCGAGGGATCGTCGCCGATTGGCGATCTCACGAAGTTTACTCGACCACTAACTAACAAATAGAAACTGGCGAAGCTTGACCGAGTTTTCCGATTGGAAGAGTTCTCGCTTACTCAAAATTGTATATAAGCCGGGACTCTCGGGATCAGAGGCAGATAGAGCCGCAAATTTTAGAATTACCACAGCGAGTGAGTGAGTGACAGTGAGTACAGAATGTGAGATCCCAGAGTGAACTACTGTGCCGCAATAGCCTAGAACCTTTTATTAATCGACATCACTGGTCCGCAGCAAATAGTAAGTTCACATTGTAATTATTTTTACTCGGAGGTTCCACTGTTCGCGTACTTATCTTCAGACTTTGCAACTGATTTTCGGAGAAGTCGAGAAAAATGGTTAAAATAGATAGACACGCTCAAAAATCCGACTTTTTCGAAAGAGCTACTCACGGTGCATAGCCGTTTTGGGAGGCATTTGAATTTTTCGGAAGAGCTACTCACGGTGCATAGCCGTTCCGGGTGGCGTTCGAATTATCGGAAGGGCTACTCGCGGTATATAGCCGTCTCGGGTGGCGTCCGAATTATTTCTTTTTCCTCCCTAAATCACGGAAACAAACAAAGCCCGCTTATCTCCGAATATCAGTCTTAGAATCATGACACATTCAAATTTATTCCTAGCATTAAATCTATCGAAACCTAAGAAATGAAACAAAACCGAATTTGTCAACTGACATAAGGAAATATATTTCTAAGATGATCTAAGTTGCGTAAACATGGGTTAAAGAGACTGGCTGCACTAAACAACTCGTATTCCCCCTCTCTCTCACACTTGCACCCTAGCTTATAGATTACTTTGTACGAAACAATTATGCGCTCCGTTATTGTATTAGTTTCAACACACCTGTATGTTAGTAATTTGCTAAGATTTCGATTTGTCTTTTTTTTAATAAATATAACTACTTTATAATGTGTAGAATCAAATTAAAGAATTATTCTTTGTTATTCTTCTTTTCGTACAACCCACTCTCACTTCCTCGTTAAAATCGCTAGGTCCCGTTCTTGGTAAATAAGACCTTGCGTCTCAGACTTAAAAAGAGACCAACGAGCGAGTGTTTGCTAGACAGAGTAAGATCGGCGTACGCGCCGTTGACCTGTCAACGAATATAAACAAACTCGCTCGACTCTCTCACAGCGGGACTTCCGTGTCCACTGTAAAGAGAGATATGGAAAACGACGCGTTCACTGTTGCGTTTCACCATAGCCCGACCGTATCCATGGGCCAGGACGTAACAATTATTAATATGACATCTAACAATGATAAAAAAGTTTTATATATTTTAAATATATATATTTTTCGGTAACACTTTATCTAAAACGTAATTAAACTTATTGTACATACACAAAAGTGCTAAAAGAGATCTATTAATATTTAACAAAAAAACACGTATTATGCACTAAAAATATAATTATTGATGAAATAAAAACTATTTGTAAAAAATATTGTATAAATAAGAAAAGAACGACAATAGGTATACTTCTAGTACCTATTGTCGTTCTGAAATAGTACTTCAAGTAGGGCCGTATTTTATGGGAATAAAAAGATTTTTCTATCACATTATCATTTTAAAACAATTTATTACATCGAAATGGTCGGTAAAGTTATTATTTTTTTTATGTCTACTTCGTAGACACTTTGAAAATATATTTAGTTGTTTTTGGAAAAGATCTCAAGTTTATAAGTAAAACAAATACAAACACAAAGAATTTGCGTACGCCATATATGTCTATGTTTTATATTTGTGTACAACTAATTTGTTTCATTAAAATGGTCGGTAACCGACTGTTTTTTGTTTTAAAAAAATAAAGATTAGTTCAGACAATATTATATAAAAAATTAAAGTTTATGTAAGAACTTTTGTCTCGTGATAGAACTACTTCCATAAGATTATTTGCATCTAAAATGTGATAGGACAAAATGATTTTTGTTCTATCATATTTAAAAAATAAAACTATATGTAAATATAGTAAATATGTATATTTATGTAAATATGTATAAAATATTTTATGTAATACATAGAAAAAGTAAAAACAGGCGCTAAGTATACGCACAACACGTATTGTATCAAGAGGCACGGTAGTGCCTCGCGCCAAGTTCACGCGCGCGCAGTGCGCCCGAACTGTGCGAGGCACACCGTACCTCTATATACGCGAAAATGAAGAATTTTAGGAGTGGGGGAAAATTCAATCAGCAATATCTTAATACTGACTG
>NW_018024025.1:0-8673 GCF_002006095.1 Pseudomyrmex gracilis | reverse complement strand
GCCCCTCCTAAGTGAGCCTCGTGCAATGGTTGAGCCAGGCTCCCACCTGGCTCGCCCTTTGGCTTTGTGGTGAAAGTATGGAGGGCCGTTGGGGGTCACGAGAGGGTGTGACCGGACGGGACTGTGTTTCGTGTACTGACTTTCGGTCGCCACCTACTTTAACCGACCAAGTAGGAAGGATATGACTTTTTAGTCTGTTTTAGGAACAGACTCACCAGACAAACTAAATCCGATCTCGCCACCCTCGTCTTTGGAACTCCTCAGCTTACGGATCCCGTACGATGAGTGCTGACCATGGATCTCTGGTACAATCTCTGTCCTTCCAAAATGATGTGGTGGAAATCAATCACACACACAAGTTTATAGTTTTGTAAGAATATAATAGTTTATTAACACTTGTCTTAGCAACAATGTTTTTGTGTTACAGTGTTACGTGTGGACACGCGTGTTTAACAACCAGTACTGGTATCGCGATTTTTAACACACGCACTACTTCTATTTTACGTAACGAGCGCGACACGCTTTAATTACACCTGATTACTACTAGGCTGTTCGTGTACGTCTCTGAGTGGACTCGATTGTTAATACGCTGTTCGCTTAGCGAGCGCTCGATTCCAACTGACCCGCGGCGCGCTCGGTTTAGCCAAGTCGCCGCGTCATCCCTACTCCGCTCTTACGCATGCGCACGATCTACACAAAAACGAGATTTTCTAAAACTGATAGATTTTGACGCGAGACGTTTATTTGATCACAAATAAACGCTCTGGTACAATTTTGCCAAAAACTAAAATTTTCTGCCACAACTGTATTTTTTCCAAAATTTTGACCTGAGACGTTTATTTGGTCACAAATAAATGCTCTGGTTCATTTTCGCCGAAATTAAAATTTTTTGCCGAAGTTAGGTTCTTTGGTCTAACCGGTGCACTTTTTCCAACAACGTGTAATTTCGACTAAACACGACAAGTTAATCATAGAAAATCGTATTTCCGGTCTTATTTCGTCAAAATCGCAAAGTTCGTAATTTTTTTTCGAAGTTAGGCTTTTTGGACTAACCGGTGCACTTTTTCCAACAACATGTAATTTCGACTAAACACGACAAGTTTACCTTAGAAAATCGTATTTCCGGTCTTATTTCGTCAAAATCGCAAAGTTCGTAATTTTTGTTGAAGTTAGGTTCTTTGGTCTAACCGGTGCACTTTTTCCAACAACGTGTAATTTCGACTAAACACGACAAGTTTACCATAGAAAATCGTATTTCCGGTCTTATTTTGTCAAATCGCAAAGTTAGTAATTTTACCACAATTCGAGGTTAGTCCCTAACTTTTGAACTGTTGCCTAAATTGGGTGTAGCATCCAACCTACCGTACACCGAAGTGGTTTCGCTGACAATTACCACTTTTTCGCAAGGTTAGGTTTTGGCTCAATTACTTGAGGTTAGTACTTAACTTACCAGTCGTTGGTGAAACTTGGTGAGTCACCTAATCTAACGCAGATCTTATTGCTGACGCAGTTTTATCAACGAAGACATTTTTCGTCCGGGTTAGGTTCTGACTCTTGCACCAAGTCAAGGTTAGGACCTAACACCTTAATTTTTTGCAAAACCTTACAATCCATTTTATCTTCCGAAGTCCTTTCCACTCACCGAGTTTTCGTCAACAACTGGAATTTTGTGAACTCCTAACACTTGTTCACCACGGGCGATGTTAGGCCCCGGTTACCTCGTGAAAAGACTAACCCTGTGATTTTGTTCGAAAAACCGTTCTAAACACTCAAACAGTTCAAACCGATCCGAAACTTTTACCTTACTCTTTTTATTATTTTTCATCTCGAGCTAAACCGTTTCCTAGCACCACTGTGCGTCGGTTGATTTGCCCGGCCGTAGTGAATATTACATTCACACTCCCTCAGCACATCATTTACCTTGCCATGCTCCCTCTTGCGTGGAGCTCATGTCTTGTCTCGGTTAAAATTTGTCAAATCCGTGTTTGTTAACAATTGTCTGATTCGGGGTAATGAAACTAACAATTTCAATTTTGAGTAGAAATCCACCAATTGTTTCCTTGACATTAGCCTAGCTTTCTGGTTAACTTAACCAACAACTCCGGTTGACAATGAGTTTTTACTAATCTTTTTCTTTTTGTTTCAGGTGATTATCGCGGAACCCTCAGGCTGACCTGGCTCCGTCTGGACCTCATGGAAAACTTAACACCCGTAAGTACAATGCTAAACCTTTGTTTAACAACCAAATTCTTACAGAAACCGATTTCGGGGTTTCACTCATCATTGAAATTGCCAACTGTACAAACTTGGTCAACTCCGTGAAATGTCAGTTTAGCGAGTAATCCCTAATCTCAGGGGATCACTCTAAAATAAAACAAACCCTTAAATAAAACGGAAAGAAACTTGTCCAACTCAGACTAACCTCACCGGGCATTACGTACCGTGAGCGCAAACATACATACTTTTTTCTCGCACGCAGTTAACTATGCTTGCTCCGGACAACAAAACAAAAAAGAAATAAAAATAAAACAAAAACAAAATTAAACTTCTGGCTGATTGCCTTTTGAACTTCGCTGCGTCGCCTTCTCACTCCGTGCTGGAGCCCGACTCCGTCCTTTGACAGCGCACCCAGACGTCCGTCAAAAGTGACTTTGCCACCGCGGCGTCGAAGAGAGCGTCCGTTGATGTTCCTGGCCGCTCGAACATTCGCTCCACCGAACTTGCTTCCGCCTCGCCGACGGCAGGGATGGCCCCAGCTGGCGACGGTGACAAGGGATCCGGCCCCCTCGCGCCTGCGGCCCTAACTTTTACCTACCCCCCGCGATCCGACGCTATACTCTGTCCGGGGGAGGAGACAGGCAGCGCTTCTTACGAACGGAGGCAGCCCCCCCGGACTTAGCGTCATTTTGGTTGTGGTGAGGGAAGGCGTCGACGCGCGCGACCGGCGGCGTGGCCGGCCGCACCTGCCCCCCTCCTTCTCCTCACTCTGCCGGGCTCCCGCTCCCTGGCACGCTCCGCCTCCTCCTTCCGCAGCATAACCGTCTCGCAGAAGGAGACGGCGACGTGTCCTACGTCCTCCTCCCCAGAGACTAATGCTCTGAGGAGGGCTCCCAAAGACGGGGGTTTACCCGTCTTGGCGACCAGAGTACGACGCTCCTCTGCCCACTCTGGGCACTCCTCCAGAGTGTGCTGCGCCGTGTCACTGGCCGCCCCGCATTCGTGGCACCGCGTCATCGGCTCCTTACTTATCCTGTGCAGGTACTCACCAAAACACCCATGTCCGGTGAGCACCTGTGTAACCCGATAGGTCAAGCGACCCGTGCAACTGTCCAGCCATTGATTGACGAACGGCCGGGCAGCTGCAACGACCCTCTGGACGGCCACCCACGGCTCGTCCAGAAGCTGCACCCACCGTTGGCGCAGCTGGTCTTGGGCCTGACGCTTCGACTGAGCCAATGCCTCCGCCAGTTGGTTCTCTTCCAAGCCCTCCCGCAACAGCTCGACCCGACTGTGATATCGGGCCGAGTACATCTGCGCGAGGAGGGCTAGCGGAGGCACACCCGCCAAAACATTCGCCGTCTCCGCGGCGACGTCGCGGTACCCGCACACAACGCGGAGTACCGCCGTCCTCTGAGCGGAACGTAGCTGAGCGAACCTGCTCCGTTCGCCGGCTCTTACCGCTACGTCCGCCCACAACGGTGACCCGTACAGGGCCACCGCATGCACCACGTTCACATAGAGACGGCGAACTTTCTCCTTGGGACCCCCAAGGTTTGGCATCAGACGAGCCAAGCTGTTCGCGACCTTGCGCACCTTGGGGGCCAGGCGGGTGAAGTGCTCGCCGAAACGCCAGCGTGGATCAAGGTGGAGACCCAGGTACTTAATAGTACTCCCTACCTCGACCCGGGCTTGACCTACCTGGAGGCTGGATACCTCGTTTGCCGGCCGTCCACGTGCTCCGTGAAACCACATAGCTTCGGTTTTGTGGACGGCCACTTTGAGGCCCAGCTTCTCCACCCGGCCGACGACGCATTGTGTGCCGACCTCGGCTAGGATCCTGGTCCTCCGCCAAGTATCCCCGGTGGCCACTACAAGGGTGTCATCTGCGTCCAAGGCCTCTTCATCACTATCTTGTATGGACGCCTTCACGGATCTTCATCGAGAGTCTCCTGGAGACTATCCCACGCCTGTGCCTTAGCTTTTCTAATGGCCGTACGAAGGGCCTTTTGCGCAACGCGGTACCCCTCGTACGCCCCCACCGCTCGGGTCGCCACGTCGCCTGTTCTCCTGCGACGGGCGTGGGCGTACCGGCTTCGCGCACGGACGCAGTCGGCCCTTAGGTCGGCTATTGCGTCCGTCCACCAGTACGCCGCCCTCCGGTTCGGAGGTCCCCGGGAGCGCGGCATGCACGTGTCGCAAATGTCGACGCACGCGTCCCAGAACCATTGAACCTCCTCCCTGAGGTCCCGTGGCTCGACCGGTGGTGTTGGCCAAGCCACCACCTGAGCGGCGACGGACAGGAGATTTGGGTCCATTTCCCTGAGGACCCACCCCTGAGGTCGAGATGTTCTCGCCCACTGGTGACCCCGAAGACGGTCAGGGAACCCGGAGACCCTCATTGTGATGTATCTGTGGTCTGAAAGAGTCTCTATATCTGTTTTGACCTGTCTGTCGGACACACGGCGCTCTGCAGCCGGCGAAACAAAGGCCACGTCTATGACGGAGCCGCCGGTCATACGCACGCACGTGTGCTGCGGACCCTGGTCGACAACTATGAGTCTGCAGGTCACCATGCCCTCTTCTAATATCTCTCTCCTAGCATCTGTCTCGGGGGAACCCCAAGTCTCTAACTTGGCGTTGAAGTCCCCCAAGACGATTACTGGGCGGGGCAGATACCTACGGGTAACACGGCATACCCCGCCCACGTACTCCTCAAACTTGGGGAGAGGTTTGTTGGGCGAGAAGTAACATCCCACTACTACGATTTCCTTCCACTCTACGGCTATAAAGCCGTTGCCCTTTTCCAATACGGAGAAGACTGTGGAGTCCCTGCCTTCGTATCTTATGTATGTCGCGACTGACCTATCTTCGGACCCGGCCCAAGCCGGGTGGTCCGGAATCATATAGGATTCAGCCGCGACAGCTAACGTCCCGTCCATTTCCGCGAGGCTCTGAACCATGAGGTCTTGGGCCTCGCGGGCGTGGTTTAAATTGCTCTGCAAGAGGAGCGGAGGAGCCATTATGCTGTAACTGTTGCGGTTACCTTTAATGGCTCAACACCCTCCATCTCCTCCGTGATGGCACTACCTTGAGTATGGAGGGGAGAAGACTGACTTCTCTCCCCCAACTCCAACGCTGTCGGCCTTGGCGGACCAGCGACTCCTCCCGGCGGTTGAGTGGGGGTGTCCCCGCTCTGCACATTTGCTTTTGCCCCCTTTCGTCCTCTGCGAGAAGGAGAGGCGCAAATCTTGCCGCCGTACCGATGGTCCGCTGGGGGCCCCAGATCGGCGCACAGCGGGCACTTGGGCTGCTTGACGCAGTTTTGCGCCATGTGGCCACGTTCTCCGCAGCGGTAACACCGGCCGCTTCTGTTTTCTTCTGGCGCGGTATATGTGCACTTACTCTGCACATGACCACGCCGGAGACACCTATGGCAGTGCAGCGGTCTTCGTTCTAAACCTTCGACCGCTGCTCTGATCCACCCGATCTGAACGGTACCTGCGTCGGCGATCTTCTTGGCCGCCGCCATAGGGCACCGTACCCAGACGGAGTTGAGGCCGCTAGTGGATGCACCTTTCGGGCCTGCCGAGACTTCGCTCGGCCGGCACCCACCAGCGGTTGCTACAGACTCCGTCAACTCCTCGGACGTGATTGAATCGTCGAGACCGTGTATACGCAACTCCGACGTCTTGACCGGCCTCGCGATCTTCACGTCTGTATGTGAGAGGGCGGCTTGCAATGCGGTACACAGTCTGTCCGCCCTCTCCTCATTGCGCTCACCGGGGATTTCTATTATTAGACCCCCGGTTATGGCCTGTTTGGGTCTAACGCTGCTTATCTCGAAGTCGGCCAAAGCAACCTTGCGCCTGGCCTCCCCGAGAACTGCTCCCAGGTGCGTCGATGATCCAGGCGGGATCGTGAAGGTGATGGCCGCGTACTTTGGCGGCTTCCCAACCTTCGCCCTGGAGCGTTGCTGCCGCTGACCTGCAGCCTGTCCGGTGTTCGTCGCAGGTGTGCTCCGTGACCCCGCAGTGGGGGCTTTGGCCCTTCTTCCCACCACCTTTGTCTACGCCTCAGTTGTTTGAGAGGCGGGTAACACCTGGGAGATTGGTGGGGTCGGGGACCGTAGTGGGCTCTGGCGCTGAGCAGGAGGGGGGGCCTTCCTTGCAGCCTGAATCTTTTCCTTCTTGTTGTTCCTCTTACTCTTCTGTTTCTTCTTTCTGCTCGTCCTCTTCTCTCCTTCGGTAAGGGGCGCCCGCTTGTCAGCACTGTCGGGGTCAGCGCACGCTGCTGTGCCTGGCGCCTTTCTCTTGGCTCCCTTTTGACGCTCCGTCACGGCCGGAACATCAATCGAGACCGGGGCCCCACAGCCCAGAGACGGACGAGACGCCTTCAGGGACACTTGTTCCCAGAAGACGGACAATTGAGTCCGCATCTTGTCCATTATCTGACGGCGGAATTCTCGCAGTGTGGACGCGACGTCCGCAAAGTTATCCGCCGGCGTTGGCAGCAATTTCGAGGGCTCAATCTCCTCTAAGGGTTTCTGTGCGACCTCCATCCGCTTGTCCTCTTGTACGGGAATGGCCACTCCCGCACGTCTTGTGCGCGGGGGGCGCCGCGGCAGTGGGAGAGCGCCATCCCCCGAAGTCATCCGCTCCTCGGCGCATGAAGCGGGTGGAGCTGGCTCCTGACGCTCGGTCTCGCGCGATCGGGCAAACCCGGCAGCGATGTCAGCCGACCTGCGGGACTGCAGCTCGCGACGGAGGACTTCTAGATTCTCCTGCACCGCCGCAACCTCGGCTTTGAGAATCCTATTTTTGCGCTTCACCCTTGCGACTTTTGCTTCCGCTGTGTCGCGGGCAGCGCGAAAAGCCGCGACCTCATCCCGCATGCTGCCGACCTCGCGGGTGAGTCTGTCGTTGGCCGTGCGGAGGCGTTCGACTTCGTCGTCCCCCTGTACCCTCTCAGCCAGAAGCCTGGCAGCCTCCTCAAGGCCGTCGGCAGACGCCTTAAGCCCTCGGACAAACGTGCCTTTTAAACGACCCGAGAACACCGCCATCGCACGGATCGACCCCGCCCATCTGCCCGCCAGATCGAGTACCCGCCGGGTCGGCAGATCTTGGGTGATTCGATCGCTCGGGACGTCCGCGCTGCAGTCCGCCGCTCGCCCAGAAGCCACTACAAATGGTGCGCCGGTTGACCGCGTTGGCATGCGGGCTGCGTTCGGGTCCGCGGCCAACTCTTCTTCAGCCTGCAGCTAAACCTCGCGGTCGAGCCCCTTCTCCAGGCTCTGGTATGCCTGGCAAAGACCCACAGTTCGGCCCGTAGAATAGGGCTTCCCTTTTTTTCGGGTCCTAAGGATCGGAGCCCGCGGCTGTGCCGTCTTTTTCTTCGCCGATCTCCCCCCCCGGCGGCAAAGAGCGTTGAACACCCTTGTTCGGGGCCTTCAAGTTCGGAGGGCCATTGCTGTCGGCGCCCGAACTTCCATCATACCCTTGCTTCTGCGAGGGAGCGGAGGGACGCAATGTGGTACCAGGAGCTGAGCCCATCTTTGGTACTTGGGACTTTGCTCCGGTGTCGTTTTCAGCTTCATCGGAGCTGTCCCGCGGCAGTGGGGCCGAGAGGCTGTTACGGGACGGTCGTGTAGACGGGCCCGTTGCCTGGCAATCTGCCGCTGCCTCCTCCCCATCGTCCATTGACTTCATGAAAGTTCTTCGGATCGATGCTACGCGACGGCGGGACCCGATAATCAGGCTCTCGCCCCCGTTGGTACTTCTCACGGAGGAACCAGGAGGGCTCCCCATCTCCATTGCCTGTGATCCTTGTGGGTGACAGATTTTCGCAGCCACATTTTCTCGCAGCGCCCCTGCGGGGCAGGTACTGCGTAGCCCATCGTCGGATGACGACCCGAGGCTGGCTGGGACGATACCAACCTCGTGCCGGGACCTGGAGATCCGACCCTCCTGGTTCGGTAAAAACTGCTCTTCCTTAGTGGACATACTCCATATTTCTAAGGGTGGTTTGATTTCGGTGTGTCCCTCATCTAGGTCGGTTGCCGTCACTAGGCTAACGAGCCCGACCTGCCCGGGTTTGAAATCGGGTTGTCCTTCCCCTATCCCAGTGTCCGACCCGATATCGACTTTCGGAGCTGGGCACCCCGGATTTGTAGTCAGGGTTTACTCCCCTATTCCGCTTGCACCGTGGCTGACGAGAGCGGACGTCCCCGGATTTGTAGTCAGGGTTTACTCTCCTATCCCAGTTGCCCCCGTCTTTGGGGACTAACGGAGCTGGGAACTCCGGGTTTTTGTTCGAGGTTTTCCTTCCTCTATTCCCATTCTTAGTACGGGAACTCGGGGAAGGGCCTGTCTGGCATGGGTAACCCTACCAGGGACTCAAAGGGGTCCTTGCCAGCATAGCCCCTTCCCTTCACCGCTTCCAAGCCCGGGCACCACG
>NW_018024024.1:7922-8922 GCF_002006095.1 Pseudomyrmex gracilis | reverse complement strand
TTACTCGCAGTGGCTAATTGTTTGATCATCTGAGCAACCACTATCTGCAGATAGTGGTTGCTCAGATGATCAAACAATTAGCCACTGCGAGTAACAGATTTTGCGATACCATGACGAACTATCCTCGGCGCACGAGAAGAGGTCTCGTATATCTTTCCGAGGAAGACGCTCTTCCTCTCGCCGCTAACGTGGCTTTTCTCTGCTTGGTGGCGGCGACTTCTGCCACTGACGACTCGAACAAAAGATATTATATTTTCGCCAAGCAACAAATTCATTATATGCTGGGATCAGGTAAGTTATCGAAAAAACAAAAAAAAAATAATAATAATCGAAAAAACTCAGTAAAATTAGTATCTTTACATTTTTGACGATTGATTACTTAATTACTGGCACGATCCAAACGAGGTTTGCGATTTCTCAACTTTGAATTTTGTTTTGAATACCTAATTACTACGACCGCGTTAACGACCCACATCTTCGAACTAATTGTTTAGGAAGAAGTTACGTGGTCGGATACGATGCGACTTCGCCAAAACAGCCGCGTCACTTAGCGTCTTCGTGCCCAAGTAAACCGGCTCCTTGTGAACAGAAAATAATTCAACAAAATGTGATAAATCCGCAGACTCTTTATGGCGCTTTGGTTTCCGGACCGAACGTCGAAGACGATTTCAGAGATTATCGAAATATCAGAACTGACGATTCTCAATACACAAATGTTAAGGTAGAAAACAACGCAGGGTTTACGGGCGTACTTGCTGGACTGCTGCAGCTAGAGAACAGAAAGAAGAAGTCAAGGAAATGATTTTATTTTTCTTTTTTGATTTTCCTCCAGTGAAGGAAAAGAGTATTTTTTTTAACAAGACTGATAGCTGTTTGTGTGTATTATGAACAAACAATAAAATCATTTGTGTTACGTCCTGGACTCCACGGGCTCTTTCATTTTGCAACGGAATATAATTATTAGATCTAACGGTAATGTTAAGAAATAATCCGTGTAACG
>NW_018024024.1:0-5072 GCF_002006095.1 Pseudomyrmex gracilis | reverse complement strand
CAAACATTTCGGCGCTTCAACGCCAAAAAATCATGAAAAACTCAATCCTCATGACAGCTCCGGTGTTTTAGCGCCGTTTACTCCCACTACCCACTTTTCACCAATCAACGCTCGGTGTCAAAGCGCCGGTGTCTGTATGAGGATCCAGCCTTACTAATGCCCGACCGTAACCATAGGCTCAGGACGTAACATTTGTTATTGTAATCATATGTAGATTTTTGTACGAGACATATGGTTTTGTAGAAAATAATATCTTTTATTGTTTAAAAATAATAATATATAAAAAATACGTGATGCTTATGTGGAAAACCAAGTTTTATTTAATTCTGAAAATAAAAGATAAGCCGATTGGAGGATCCAAACACGGTTGTTAGTGTGTAGTTGTGTGAATAATTAAAAGAATTTATTACTATTTACAACTCTCTATAATTACAAACGTTTTGGGGATTACTTAATTTTACAGAGAAATCCGCTTAGAAAGCGGCGTTAGTCAAGATAGCTCGTCTATCCGTCGAGACATCGAAAGCCAATGTCGGCGCAATGCCGAAAAACACTCAATGGCAACCAAACACTAGCTCCCTGCATCTTGTCAGCGATTTTACGCGACAGTTTTAAAGCAAACCTTCGCAAGATCCACCAGCTTTTTTTCGTTTTCACCCGCGCGCCTTGCAAATTAAAATCGCGACGAATATCTTCTCTGTGCCGTTGCTTACAATCTGTTGCAAACAATTAATTATGTTTCTTTTTCTGTATTTTCTTTTTATTGTTGTATCGAAAATTTTAATACACGTGACGGTTACATTTTTGAGCACAGAAATTTCAAAGGCAACTTTCTTTTTTTCTCTTCGTATAAATTAGTGTCATGCGAGTGCAAAGCGCGTGTTGCACGTTAAAAACATTTATTACAAAACAATAGTCTTATAGTCTTCTTCCTGATAATGTGATTACTGAGTATAACTAGTACGTAATCTGTATCTTAGAAAACCACATGATTTTTACATGTGTAATATTGTGTACACATGTTATCAAACTGTAATGTTCGAAAGCCTGAAGGAAGCATATCTTATCATACTCCATCTCTTAAAACTTCCAAACCTGAACTGATATAACGTTAGCTCAAAGTTTTTCGTGTATTTATGATTGCATGTATTTTCTTTGATGAGTCGATACACACACAAAAAATAGTTATATCAAATCGAAGTTTATCGGAAAAAAGTATTTTTCATTAATGAGTTTTTTTCAAGATCTGGCACTATGTCTAATCGCGACGATTTAACAATCATGTAACTAGAACGTTCTTCACACTTAATACGACATAAAATATGTATACAAAACTGCGGTATGTATTCAAATGTATGCGCATATTTGTGCGCAGTATGAAAAGATGAAATAATAAATAAATTATAAATTCGGTATATGTATGTTTTTTTCCAACGTGGAAAAATCGATTTTTCTAGTAATATTGAATAATATTGTGTTGTGTTATCCATAAAAAACCGACGATGATAATCGGCCAGATATGTCAGTGATTATATTATCGGAACGTAACAATGAAATTTAAAGACAAGCGACGATATAAAAATATATAATAAGTAATTATTTTATTTTATTCTTTTATTGAAAAAAAAACTACGACAACGTTAAAATTTTGTGTATTTTATCGTAAATCGCTTGCGAACAAGTTTTAGTTTTTCTACAGTTTCTATGTTTTCTGTGTTTCACGTTATTTTAATTTTAAATTATTTGCAATTTTGACGTAAATGCGCGTTTCTGAAGTCACTACGTTACACTAATCAACGATTGTATATAAACATTACCGTTTAAACTACTATGCAAATTTACATAAAAACGCACAATCATTTTCTTTTATTCAAGCATATAAAAGTGAATATGAAGAGAAATATTGTTCTGCATTCTCTGTTTACCAGACGAAAAAGACTCGTCGCGACGTAACAGAACATTTTTCATGTGTAACGAATATAACTTCAGATAACAAACATACCATTACGTACGTAACTTTTGTATACTTTTATAATTTTTATTCAATATAAATTATACAGTGAGACCAAAGATTAAAATGTTTTGTTGTTACAAAATAGTGCACTAATTTGTACAACAGCAATGGATACGATTTTTGAAACGGTGCTGCATTTATCTAATACTTATTCTCTGCTAGCTATCTTCGTCGTTACGTCGCTGATTGCAACGCATCTTTACATCGAGAATTCTCGACAAGTTCGTATTGCAAACAAGTTACCAGGTATGTGCGCACAATACGACTGCTTGTTTAACTTTTTTCTGATGATATTTTATTTATACGTCGTTTAAATTTTGTTTCGTTAATGTCAGGTCCGCTAAGTCTACCTTTAATAGGTAACGCATATTTGGGTATAGGACAGGATCCTCATTCTATGTACAAACTTGCTATCAAATATCACAAACAATACGGATTGGTAGGAAGAGTGTATTTTGGAACAAAAGTGCTGGTATTTTTAGGACACCCGCAAGATATCGAATTGATCTTAGGCAGTTCCGTGCATCTCGACAAATCTGTGGAATATCGGTAATAAAAGAATGGTTCAAATACAATTAAAAAACTACTCCACACGTTAGTTTTATATATAAAGTTTCATATTTAATAATTTTGAAGGTGAAAGATAGGCCGATTGAAATCCAAACACGATTGGACGGATATTGGAGTGTAGTTGCATTGAAAATTAATATTATTAGCTAATTACAAACGTTTTGATTGTGGTTTCGGTTTTTCTCAATAAATAAGTCAGAAATCAGTAAATATAAACGATGTCAAAGGAAGCTTAAACTTGTGGTGGTCAACCGCGCGTTGAAGTGTCAGATGTAAAGTATTAGTACGTTTATAATTAGGTAATAATAATAAATTCTCAATTCAACTGTACACACTAACAATTGTGTTTGGATTCGATCGGTCTATCTTTCATTTTCAGAAGTATTTAATATTTGGAGCCGTTACCTAATTACTACATTGATATTTTCATATTTAATCTTGTTGTTGATATTCTCTTGCGTCATACCGAGAATCCGCTTAAACTTTCTACTGCAGATTTTTTCAACCATGGCTTGGCGATGGTTTGCTGATTACAAGTGGAAAAAAGTGGTACAGGCACAGAAAGGTGATAGCACCTACGTTTCACATAAGTATCTTGAAGTCCTTCGTGCCTTTGTTTTACGAGAACAGCATAGAACTCGTAAGACGGCTTCGCGATAAAATCGGAAAAGACTTTGATTGTCATGATTATTTGTCGGCAGTAACAGTTGATATTTTAACCGAAACGGTAATGGGAGTTAAACGAGAAAAACGGCCAAAATCCGGATATGATTATGCTATGGCTGTAATGAAGTGAGTTATAGTTTGTTTCTTTAAAATTGTAGCAAACAAATATTCCTGTCTTGTATCAGTATCTTTGTATTTATTATATATATATAAGACAACCGTAAAATATACATTTCTTGCGTAAAAATGTGTTTCAATTATACAGATTGTCCGATATTATACATCGAAGACATTATGACATATGGTGTTTGGTGGCATTCAAGTTAACTAAGTATTACCGTCTTCAAAAGAAACTCCTTAAAATCGTTCACGCGGTAACAAATACCGTGATCAAAGTGAAATCGGAAGATGTCAAAGAGAAACTTGCGACGGAGCAGAAGGAAACCCAGCAAAACAAGAAGCCGACGGAAAAAGCGAAAAGCGATACCTCTAATTACACAAAGTTGCACTACGTTAAGGACGATCTTGATGACATCGACGAAAACGATGTGGGCGACAAAAAGCGACTTGCCTTTCTGGAAACGTTAATTACCATGAAACAGCAAGGTGGACTGATGACTGACGAAGAAATCTGGGAAGAAGTGAACACCATCATGTTTGAGGTGTGATAGTATTTGAGCAAATATCAATATCTCACAATTAATCTTCTTATAATTCATCTTCCCAATTTCACTTTTTCTCTTTTACTAAAAACTTATGCTCATTACGTTAATAGCATCAGTAGTTGTTAATACAATGCGTTAATTGTCATATTACAGGGGCACGACACTACAGCGGCTGGTTCTAGTTTCGCACTGTGCGTGTTGGGATGTTTGCCTGATGTACAGGTGCGTAACGTAAACCCGGGTAAGATGGCCAAAGTTTTCTTTAAATGCGAAAAACAAACCTTTATTTTTGTTATTTTGTAATATTGTTAATTTATTTTACTTTACTGAAACTTAAAGTAATAATAATTATCGAGAGTAAAAAGAAAACACTTAACAGAAATTTAATATTATATAAAATATTACTCTATGCAGTGGCCATCTTACCCAACTTTTAAGGGAAAGATGACCATACATGTCTTTTTGTCAAAGATATAATTAAACTTTATTATTATGTACTTTACTTATATATTTACTATTTATGTGTTAAATACGATATATTTATTGTAAAAAATAATTACAAATTGCTGTTAATGTCTTCATGCATAGTATTTTTTTAAGTTTTTATTTAATTAGTATTTTGTAAATAAAACGCAACTTCAGATAAACTATAAAAACAATTAGTAACAAAACCATTTTTATTTCGATGATTAAATATATTGTAGATTATACTACAGAAAAAAACATATATAATCATATATATCTTTTTTTAAAAAAATAGACCATCTTTTCCGAAGTGTGAAAAAAGATAACATAGTATTTATAAATAAATAATGAAAATAAAAATACACACAAATTATTGGTTACATTACAATTTATGTGCCTTTGTGTATGTAATATCGAATACGGTAGCTTAACTGTACTTAATTCGACGTTATAGCAGCTTTCAGTGGACATACGTAAAAACTTTGTAGTCAATCGAAAGTAAAAATATTATCAATGTCAAATGGTGAGGGTTGTCCTCAGGTTCAAGTGGATAAAATCAAATGTGTGTATTGACTGGGCTAGCCCGAACCAATGTTGCAGGATGTTGTGCAGTAAAAAACAATGTTGCAGATAAGTTAAACGTTTCGACTATTTATTTAGTCATTTTTAGTAAAACTGTAATACAATTATTT
>NW_018024023.1:0-8476 GCF_002006095.1 Pseudomyrmex gracilis | reverse complement strand
TATCTTTTTCCTTTTACTATAAATAAAAAAAGATAGACTGTGAACTAATGCAACCAGTGCAGGGAAATAAACAAAACTTATTGATATAATGCTTATGCTCTTTATAGTAAATGCGTGATTAGTTAATTTGTTTGTGCATATAAGTTACGTCTATACAAATTTGTCTGGATAAGCTCTTATTAAATGTTTGATAAAATAATGGAGGTTATGTTCGAAATACACTGTGTCTGAAATATATAGTTTTAAATAAGTATTTAGCTGTTATTTCTTAATTTAGTGGTAATAATTACTTGCATGAATTTGCTATAATCTTTTGTCATCAAGTAAAGAATTTTGATTCAATGAACGCGTTATCTTTACTTTACAATAAAATCACGTGCATCATTTGTTTCTGATAGTTTGGTTTAATGCGGATATGAATCTTGGAAACGGTTAATCCATCACTATTCTGTGTTTTTAATCTGTTTCTGTAACCACAATAATAAGAATATAATTAAGATACATACCTGAATAAAAACATAAATATATAACTTAAAATAAATAATTACATGCACTCCGATGAATAACGATCGCGATAAAACCAGCATCAATCGATAACGCTACGACTGCTACGACGAAGTTGAAACATATATGGCTTCCACATAGGACACGGCAACGTTTGCCGCGCAGCAAGAAGCGACGCGGTGGTCAATCAACGTTTCCGTGCCGGAGTCTCTGGCTGCGTTCCGTTATTTACTGCAAGTACTGCAAATAGTATTGCATCCTTATTGTTCACCAAATGTTAAACAAGGATAAAATGCTATTTACAGTACTTGTAATGAATAACCGAACACAGTCTATATTTGAGCAACGAGCACTTTTGGTGCGCACGTATATTACACGCGTAGTTCTTGCGCATCGAGAGTGCGCATAAAAGGTGCTCAATCTTTTAACAGCGGGCGGACGAACAACAAACATACGAAATATTTACGTATATATAATAATACATAAATATACTCAAAAATAAATTTTTAACAACCATGTCATTTAAATAACGCCATTATGACGTTTTACTCACTTGTTTCAACTGACGTTAACATTTAAGATCAATAATTACGTCATATATGACGTATACTTATAACGTATATACTGACGTNGTTGTTATGACGTTTCAAATAACGTCAAATTTAGGTCATAGTCACCAATTAGTGACAAAAATCACGTANATTTACGTCATTACAACGTCAGCTGGTTGCTTGGGTTGTTTAATAAGTTTTCTCAATTGTACTTTCCTACCGGCTCTTACGCCGCGTTTATTAGGACGTGGCATTTATGGATAGACATAGGACATAGGTTATACATAATTAGAATTGTTAAAATTCTATTTACTGGATAAACTTACGTTGACAGGATACAACGGTTCGCTTCCTTACTCAAGCGTTCCAACTGGTTAAGTTTTTAGGATTTCAGGTTTTGACAGGAACGGCGGTTCGCTTCCTTACTCAAGCGCTCCTGCCTAAGAGAATGGACTGGCCTGAACTTATTAAACTTATTGAATCAAATATTAAAAACAGAAATCTCTTACTTATGTGCTTATTTCTACCGCTTCTATTTTAAGGTTATTCGGAAACGATTTGTTATAATTATTATTAGTAACGTAAGTTCCTAAGATCCTACAAATGTGGTTTATGAATTAAGTGCATATTGATGTACGATACTTCGTTTAATTCTACGATTCTGTGATTCTATTATTCTATGGGTGTGTTTAGCCGAAGTTAGCGCTACGTAGCGCTACGTAGCGGCTTCATGTAGCAGTTGCAACTGCTGCGTTACTTCTGCTGGACAGTATGGCTACGCGTAGCATGTTCTAAGTAGTGGCCGCCATTTACAATAATACCGTCTCAATTATAATACTTTGACACTTTTTTTGCCATTTTTATAAATAATTAAAAAACACAGTTTAGCAACCGAAGAATACAACGGCGATTTGTATACAAACATATTTGCGCTTACAAAAAGCGCTGCGCGTAGCAATACTGTCCAGCAGAAGTAACGTAGCAGTTGCAACTGCTACATGAAGCCGCTACGTAGCGCTACGTAGCGCTAACTTCGGCTAAACACACCCTATGACTCTACACGCGAGTCTTGTATCTAGGGCGCTTCCTTACTCGAACGCTTCACCAGTTAAGACTTTGAATCAGATTGAGACTGAATATCGGGATGGTTACCGGAATTAGAATGATTTTATATTTCTACACACGAGTTTTGTGTCCAGGGCGCTTCCTTACNCAAGCGCTTTACCGGTTAAGACTTTAAATCGGACTGAGAGCAGAAGTGACTTGAACGAAGAATAGTGAATTGAATCGAATGAATGACTTGAATTGAATAGAACTGAATTGAATGGCAAAACGAACTGAATGACGCTCCGTGCTCCGGTATCCTTCTTTTATACCCGACTCGCTTGGTGGGGACGCAGCCCCGTGGATCCTAGTGGGAGACGGTGTCAACGAATAGAAAACGTGTACAGCAAAGATTCGGGTCCCTCGAGTAAGAGTGGTGGCTATCGCTGGCCAATAAGAATATAGCTGCAACGGGGAAGTCCCGTTGCAGTGGAAATAAGACTTTTCTCACGCGCTTACGACTTAAGAATGTTGCGCGGATAAGATACCGACGGTGCTCTCGCCTCGGCAGAGCGCAAAGGGTTTATGTTTAAGTTTCAGATAAGATACTTCGGTCGGCGCAGTCGCGGCGCCCCGCTTCGGCTTGAACCAAAGGACGCGATTACTAAGAACTCTCGCCTCGGTGGAGTACAAAGATTTTTCGCTTCGCCTTTGTCGGAATAAAACAGCGCACGGCTCGACCTCGAAGGGCGCCGGAATGTCGTGAGAATTAGTACGAGTGCGTATGCACTTTACAATGACTTTCGGCTCGCTATAGTTGGGTCTGTGCTATAGGTACAATGCTTCTGGAACGCATACGAAAGACTTACTGACTATATGCGCAGCTTCCTATGTTAAACGCATATATAGAGATATATACTTGTACGAGAAAAACGCAAAGGGTTCCCCTTTGGGACACATTCTAGTATATATAGATATACTATCTACGGTTAAACATGAAATTGGGAAGTAGCCGAAAACTTTAGTTTCTATGAAGACTAAAAGTCACATATATAGATATAGTACGTATGTTAATATTCTATGACTTACGAGATATAGCGGTTTTTAACAATTGTGGATATTTCGAGAACCAGAAGAGATATTCGGAAACGGTCCACGTAGGTACCTTCACTTTGGGTTCGAGAATTTTATGCGACATAGTGAAAGTAAACAATTTGATTATCTCGGAAACGGTGATAGTTAGAGAAAAATGGTTTTTAGATTCTTGTTTCTATTACTTAGTTGCAAAATAGCACGTTTTTAAAAGTTAATAATTTTAATTATTTAAACAATTGATTGGTAATAACAAATTCTAGAGACTTGAAACCACACTAGTATTTAGCAGTTTTTTACGCTGATTCCAACGATGAAAACCGTTTTTTCCTATCTCTTGTGGTTTTTGTTTTATTAATTTTGCAACTTACGTAAGAATATGTGATTTAAACTTAAGCTAAGTGAAACGTGGCTACCGGTAATAGGAACACGATGGTAACTCGTGCGGGTCGATACCTTGTTCGGAAGTACAATTTTTAGCAAGTGTTTACTTACCGACCGTGGTAAATGTTTAAGCATGGTAAAACGATGGTACTGGTAATAGTACCGACTTTGGTACTTGAAAAAAACGGTAACTATTGGTATAACCGGGTACCGGCATGAGTTACCTATTAACTTTGCGTCTTACGGCTTATTTNATTGTACGCACACCTACCTTACACTTCTAGTCTACGGTCAGCACTTAAGGTAGTGTTTCAAAGGAATCTTCTCTCGACCAATCAGATTGTTTTCGTCGTTTTTAAACGGGTTCCCGAAAAGACTTCAGGAAGAGACTTTCGTGACGGTACTCGCAAGGTTTCAGAGAGTTAGAAAACGCAACAAAAATATTGACCAATCAAAACGCGTTTTACCGAACCGGTTAACCAACGAGATTTCTTTTACTTTTGTCAGTGGTTTAAAACATGAATTTCAAGAGAAGGCTAACTCGGCGTAATTGCTGCGTGCCTTGTCAACCCGTACGACAAGTTTCTGCACTTTAGCCAATCAGGTTGTTTGTCACCAAGCAATCAGCCAATCAGACGTTTTCACTGATTGTGACCGACTTCCTGGGCGAATTTTGAAGAAAGAAACAGTGGACGTGACTTGTGAGAGTCCGGAGACTTAGAACTGACAGAAAACTTTCGACCAATCAAACGATTTTACGAGTTTTTAACCGATTTCCGGCTGATTTTTAGGAAAAGAACTATTGGAGATGACTTACGAGGAACCGACGAGTCGGAATCCACGACAAAACGACTGACCAATCAGATTGCGAGTTACTAGGAAACTGACCAATCAAAGCTTGGCGCGGTGAAAAACAGCTTAATACTACGCGTAGAGGACTGTGAGCTTGTACATACGTGAAAAACAGTTGCACGAACCTGGTTAACATAAGATTATGTNAAATACGTAATTTTAAGAATAACATTTGTAATACGCAACTTAAAGTGTCGTTACTAACTTGGTACAATTAACATATATAGCAGTATGTGAACATAATATAGTGCATGCGATTATAATATAAAGTATGTGATTNCAACATAGTTGTATGTAGTTATAATATATGTAATTACAATATAGTGTATGTGATTATAGTATGATGGTTCTCGTCGTAGTGTAACGTCATTACGGACGACGGTTGTCGTCGTAGTTTAACGTCATTTCGGACGACGGTTGTCGTCGTAGTTTAACGTCATTGCGGACGACGGTTGTCGTCGTAGTTTAACGTCATTGCGGACGAGATGGAGGTAAAAATGTCGGGACGTGACAGTATTTTTAATGGTAGACTAGTTGGCCCTTTCTTCATTGAAGGCAATTTGACAGCACAGGTATACACAGTCATGCTTTGCGAACAAATTGTTCGAGCTATTCGAGACATAGCTGGTGGAAATATGGGTGAAGTTTATTTACAACAGGATGGAGCTTCACCTCATTATGGTGTCATTGTCCGTCAATATTTGAATGAGGTCTTTCAAAATAGGTGGATAGGGCGAAGGAATCATTTAGTGGCCACCTCGGTCTCCGGATTTGATCCCATTTGACTTTTTTTTGTGGGGTTACTCGAAAAGTAAAGTTTATGCCACCAAGCCTCAAGATTTAGATGATTTAAGAGGAAAAATAACTCAAGAGATAGAACTGATACCGCCAGAAACGTATCGGAATGCGGTTTCAGCTGTTTATAACAGATTGGCACATTGCCAGGCTGTTGAAGGGCAACAATGTAAACATTTGTTGTGAGTTGTTTGATACAATTGAATATTTTGCTCAAGGTGACCAATTGGAATAAAAGTCGCCTTAACTGGCCGGACCCACACGCCACTCTTGTCTTAACTGGCCGGAATCACACTCCACTCTTGCTTTAACTGACCGGACCCACACGCCACTCTTGTCTTAATTGGCCGGACCCACACGACACTTTTGCCTTAACTGGCCGGAATCACACGCCACTTAACAAATTGTTAATTTCAAACCTTTATAACTCAAAAAGTACGTAATGAAAAAATGTTTTATCATAGTGTTTTGGAAAGCACTCGAGATAAGCTATAAAAATGTGCAATAAAATGTAGGGAGTTCCATTCACAAAAATACGGTTGACCTTGAAATGACCTTAAAGGGCATGGTCAAGATAAAAAGTCAAGGTCATCATCTTACTCCTCGCTTAAAACCATACAACTTTGCTAGTAGACATTTTCTCCAAAATGCATTCTAACTAAAGATATTAGGGGGGTCTGATACTTTTCGATGACCCTGTATGATATTTGCAACCTATTAGGGTGCACTACGCGGCTATTCTTTTTAATTCGTATTCTTATATTATTTTTCCTCAATATTTCCAAAACCTCATGGGATCTCTCTTGTGTATTGATCCCCAAACTTGCCGGGCTTGGGTCCTTTCAACAAAAAGATCTGATTTCCAGGTTTAGAAACTTTAAAAACGGATTGACCTTTCGGTCGTAATAGATCTTATTCTTGGCTTCAATCACGTTTTCTCGAGCACTTTCTTGCATACTATAAAGTTTATTTACTAAGTCAACTAAATAATCGTTATAGCTTGCCAATTTGTCATTTGGTGCTAAGGATTCGTTAGAAGGTACTCATGCTATCTTCCCGAAAACCAACTCGTACGAAGTATGCTTAGTTGCTTTGTGTACATTTGTAGTATAGTTAAAAGCCTCGCATTACAAGGCCTATCCACCTGTCCCATTGGTTTTGTTTATTCGCATATTGATTTAAATACTCGCCTAACGCTTGATGTGACAGTTCTAACGAGCCGTTAGATTGTGGATGAAAGGCTGTTGTACGGAATTTACAAATTCGAAATCTTTTTGTTACTTTTCTTATTAAATCACTAACAAAAATTTTGTCTTGGTCAATTAAAATGGCTTTGAGTGCGCCCAACGCAAATGAACTTATCTACGAAAGCTTCGGCTATCGTTTCCGCGATTTGATCCGGCAGTAGTATTCTCATGCAAAATTTTGTTAACTGATCTTGTAAGGTTAACACGTAAAGATTCCCTTTCTCGGTTGCTGGCAAAGGACCCACTATATCCAGTGTGACTTTATCAAAGGCGGAACCTGGCGTGTCGGTAATTATCATTGGTTGTTTTGGTTTCACTATAATTTTTTTAACTGACACTGTAAACACTGTTGTATATAATGTTGAACGTTTAATTTTAAATTTTCCCAGCAGTTATGTTTGATACGATTATAAGTTTTACTTATACACCACGATGTCCTCCGGTTGAAGAACAATGGANTTTTCCAATTATTATAGGTCTTAGATCCTTANGAGNATATTTAAGTGTCCCGTTGCATATAATTAATTTGACGGACGTATCGATAAATACTGAGAGAAAGATTTTACGTTATTTTAAGGTACATTATTAATATATTGTTTTCGCAATGTTTAATGTTTCTAGATTTAAATTTTCGGCTTAGATTAAAAAGTCTTTTAGTGTACTGGTAATGTAAGTTAATGTTTCGGTAGGCTCTTCTCGTTGTGTCCTTCGCTAATAGCTAAGGCCATATGGTATTGGTTTTTATATTTTATGAGTTTGGCTTTACCTATTGTGAGAGTTCCTAAATTAAGCAATTCATTACGCTCAAACAACTTTTGCGAACCGGAATCCAAAGAATTTTCATTTGTATCTACGAAAAATATTATATTGTCTTTTCGCAAAAATAATAATTCGCGAGATTCGATGATACAGTTGTTTATTGACTGAATATCAATTATTGTTGGTTTGAGTTTTTTCTGTGATTTATGTTTTCTAGCAATTTTCTGTTTCTGTTTTTCCTCTTCTTCCTCACTTTCTTCATCATTTTCTTTGTCTATTTCCGGTTCATTACTTATTTTATCTAAAGGATCGTTTTTTCAGTAAGCTGCTTCGCATTCTTTTATNTGATATTTGCGTTTTGCTGCTTGACTCTGTGTTTCCACTTTATTAGTTGTAGGTGACTCACAAGTTNGTGCAGTCTCAACGGTATTTTGGTTGGTGAGGTCGCTTACTTCTCCCGGACTTTCTTCTAATTAGAATTTGTTAGTTTCGTTGTCAGAATAACAAAAATAATTTATTTTGTCATTTTTTGACTCATTGTCATCTTCCAACTACCTAGAAATTTGATCTACGTCTTCAGGTTTGTTTGGATTTAATTGTCTCTTATCCTTGATTACTCTGCATTTCTTGTTTTCAAAACTTACTGGATTCCTAGATAATGCGTCGGCATTTACATTTGTTTTTCCCGCTTTGTATACTACTTCGTAATCATATTCTGCTACTTTCAATCTTCAACAAAGTATACGCATGTTTGCATCTTGCGCATTCTTAAACCACGTCAAAGGCTTGTGATCGGTGACTAGTGTAAATTTTTGTTCACTAGCACAACACAGGCGCGCGCTACGCGCGCGCTATGATTAATGGAAATACATATAATTTGCGAAATAATTAATAAAAAATATTTAGAAGGAAAGATTTTACAAAATTATTTGTGTGTACCAAAAATTTTTCTATTATTATACATATATTATTTTACATTTTATATTTTACATTTTTCTTAAAAATAAAACCTTTTTTGAGTGAAGATTTTGTTGTGGAGCTTTAATTAGCATGACGTGCTTTTTCTTANAATCTCATAGCACACAAATTTCTATTATATATTGTAGATTATGGTTAGATATCTTGGAAGAAACTTGTGTTAAGGTATCTTTTCATATACGCAGCATGCTGCGGGTGACGTCCATTTGACCACGGTACAATTGGACACAGTACGATTGCACACGTAATATTGGACACGTACGATTAGAC